>NW_027311887.1:2385000-2517500 GCF_040954645.1 Diabrotica undecimpunctata | reverse complement strand
GTGCGTGTGTGAGTATGTGTGTGTGTTAGTTCGGCTTGCAGAAATAAGAACACGACCGAGGCAAGAAGGCCCTGCCTATCGTAAGATGCGACTAATAGGTAGGAGTCGAGAGGTGAAGAGTGAATGTGTGTGTGCGTGTGTGCGTGTGTGTGTGCGTGTGTGAGTAGGTGTGTGTGTCCGTTCGGCTTGCAGTGATAAGAACACGGCCAAGGCAAGAAGTCCCTGCCTGTCGTAAGAGGCGACTCATAGGTAGGAGTCGAGAGGTGAAGAATGTATGTGTGTGTGCGTGTGTGCGTGTTTGTGTGTGTGTGAGTGTATGTGTGTGTGCGTGTGTGCGTGCGTGTGTGTATGTGTGTTTGTGAGTGTGTGTGTGTATGTGTGTGTGTCCCTTCGGCTCGCAGAGATAAGTAAACAGCCGTGGCAAGAAGGCGATGCAAATCGTACGGGGCGACTAATGGGTAGGAGTCGAGAGGTGAAGAGTGGGCGACTAATAAGTAGGAGGCGAGTGGTGAAAAGTGTATGTGCGTGTGTGCGTGTGTGCGTGTGTGTGTGCGTGTGAGCGTGCGTGTGTGTGTGAGTGTGTGTGTATGTCCTTTCGGCTCGCAGAGATAAGAACATGGCCGTGGCAAGAAGGCCCTGCCTGTCGTAAAGGGCGACTAATGGGTAGGAGTCGAGAGGTGAAGAGTGTATGTGTGTGTGTACGTGTGTGCGTGTGTGTGTGCGTGTGTGAGTATGTGTGTGTGTCCGTTCGGCTTGCAGAGATAAGAATACGTCCGTGGCAAGAAGTCCGTGAATGTCGTAAGAGGCGACTAATGGGTAGGAGTCGAGAGGTTAAGAGTGTATGTGTGTGTGTGTGTGTGAGTATGTGTGTGTCCGTTCGGCTTGCAGAGATAAGAACACGGCCGAGGCAAGAAGACCCTGCCTGTCGTAATAGGAGAATAATGGGTAGGAATCGAGAGGTGAAGAGTGTATGTGTGTGTGTGCGTGTGTGCGTACGTGTGTGAGTGTGTGTGTGAATGTGTGTGTGTGTGTCCGTTCGGCTCGCAGAGATTAGAATACGGCCGAGGCAATAAGTCCATGCCTGTCGTAAGATGCGACTAATGGGTAGGAGTCGAGAGGTGAAGAGTGTATTTGTGTGTGTGTGCGTGTGTGCGTGTGTGTGTGTGCGTGGGTGCGTGTGTGCGTGTGTGTGTGAGTGTGTGTGTGTATGTGTGTGTCCGTTCGGCTTGCAGAGATAAGAATACGTCCGTGGCAAGAAGTCCCTGAATGTCGTAAGAGGCGACTAATGGGTAGAAGTCGGGAGGTTAAGAGTGTATGTGTGTGTGTGTGTGAGTGTGTGTGTGTCCGTTCGGCTTGCAGAGATAAGAACACGGCCGAGGCAAGAAGACCCTGCCTGTCGTGAGAGACGACTAATAGGTAGGAGTCGAGAGGTGAAGAATGTATGTGTGTGTGCGTATGTGCGTGTTTGTGTGTGTGAGTGTATGTGTGTGTGCGTGTGTGCGTGTGTGCGTGCGTGTGTGCGTGTGTGTGTGAGTGTGTGTGTGTGTGTCCGTTCCGCTTGCAGAGATATGAACACGGACGTGGCAAGAAGTCCCTGCCTGTCGTAAGAGGAGAATAATGGGTAGGAGTCGAGAGGTCAAGAGTGTGTGCGTGTGCGTGTGCGTGTGCGTGTGTGTGTGCGTGTGTGTGAGTCCGTTCGGCTCGCAGAGATTAGAATACGGCCGAGGCAATAAGTCCATGCCTGTCGTAAGATGCGACTAATGGGTAGGAGTCGAGGGGTTAAGAGTGTATTTGTGTGTGTGTGCGTGTGTGCGTGTGTGTGTGCGTAGGTGCGTGTGTGTGTGTACGTATGTGTGTGTCCGTTCGGCTCGCAGAGATAAGAACACGGCCGTGGCAAGAAGTCCCTGCCTGTCGTAAGAGGCGACTAATGAATAGGAGTCTAGAGGTGAAGAGTGTATGTGTCTTTGTGTGTGTGCGTGTATTTGTGCGTGTGTGAGTATATGTCTGTATTTGTGTGTGTGTGTCCGTTTGGCTTGCAGAGATAAGAATACGGCCGAGGCAAGAAGGCCCTCTCTCTTGTAAGGGGCGACTAATAGGTAGGAGTCGAAAGGTGAATAGTGTATGTGTGTGTGTGTGCGTGTGTGGGTATGTGTGTGTTTGTGCGTGTGTAAGTGTGTGTGTGTATGTATGTGTGTGTCCATTCGGCTCGCAGAGATTAGAATACGGCCGAGGCAATAAGGTCATGCCTGTCTTAAGAGGCGACTAATGGATAGGAGTCGAAAGGTGGAGAGTGTATATGTGTGTGTGCGCGTGTGTGCGTGCGTGTGTGTGCGTGTTCTTGTATGTGTGTGTGTGAGTGGGTGTGTGTCCGGTCGGCTCGCAGAGATAAAAACATGGCCGTGGCAGGAAGGCCCTGCCTATCGTAAGAGGCGACTAATGGGTAGGAGTCGAGGGTGAAGAGTGTATGTGTGTGTGTGTGTGTGCGTGTGTGTGTGCGTGTGTGAGTGTGTGTGTATGTGTGTGTGTCCGTCTGGCTTGCAGAGGTAAGAATACGGCAAAGGCAAGAAGACCCTACCAGTTGTAAGGGGCGACTAATAGGTAGGAGTCGAGAGGTGAAGAGTGTATGTGTGTGTGTGTGCGTGTGTGCGTGTGTGTGTGCGTGTGTAAGTATGTGTGTGTGTCCGTTCGGCTTGCAGAGATAAGAACACGGCCGTGGCAAGAAGTCCCTGCCTGTCGTAAGAGGAGAATAATGGGTAGGAGTCGAGAGGTGAAGAGTGTATGTGTGTGTGTGTGTGCGTGTGTGCGTGTGTGGGCGTGTGTGAGTGTGTGTGTATGTGTGTGTCCGTTTGGCTTGCAGAGATAAGAATACGGCCGAGGCCAGAAGGCCCTGCCTCTTGTAAGGGTCGACTAATAAGTAGGAGTCGAGAGGTGAAGAGTGTATGTGTGTGTGTGCGTGTGTGCGTGTGTGTGTGCGTGTGTGTGTGCGTGTGTGAGTATGTGTGTGTGTGTTAGTTTGGCTTGCAGAGATGAGAACACGACCGCGGCAAGAAGGCCCTGCTTATCGTAAGAGGCGACTAAAAGGTAGGAGTCGAGAGGTGAAGAGTGTATGTGTGTGCGTGTGTGCGTGTGTGTGTGTTTGTGCGTGTGTGAGTGTGTGTGTATGAGTGTGTGTGTCCGTGCGGCTTGCAGAGATATGAATACGGCCCTGAATGCGGCAAAAAGGCCCTGCCTCTCGTAAGAGGCGACCAAAAGGGAGGAGTCGAGAGGTGAATAGTGTATGTGTGTGTGACTGTGTGTTTTTGTCCGCTCGGCTCGCAGAGATAAGATTACGGCCGTGGCAAGAAGGCCCTGCCTGTCGTAAGAGGCGGCTAATGGATAGGTGTCGAGAGGTGGAGAGTGTGTGCGTGTGCCTGTGTGCGTGTATTTGTGTGTGCGTGTGTGTGTGTGCGTGTGTGTGTGTGTGTCCGTTCGGCTTACAGAGATAAGAACACGGTTGAGGCAAGAAGGCCCTGCCTGTCGTAAGAGGCGACTAATAGGTAGGAGTCGAGAGGTGAAGAATATATGTGTGTGTGCGTGTGTGTGTGTGTGTGTGTGTATGTGTGTGTGCGTGTGTGCGTGCGTGTGTGCGTGTGCGTGTGTGCGTGCGTGTGTGCGTGTGTGTGTGTGTTTGTGAGTGTGTGTGTGTTTGTATGTGTGTGTGTGTGTCCTTCGGCTCGCAGAGATACGAACACAACCAAGGCAAGAAGGCCCTGCCTGTCGTAAGAGGCGACTAATGGTTAGGAGTCAAGAGGTAAGTAGTGTATGTGTGTGTGTGTGCGTGTGTGTATGTGCGTGTGTGACTGTGTGTGTGTGTGTCCTTCGGCTCGCAGAGAAAAGAATACGGCCGTGGCAAGAAGGCCCTGCCTGTCGTAAGAGGCGACTAATGAGTAGGAGTCGAGAGGTGAAGAGTTTATATATGTGTGTGTGCGTGTGTGTGTGCGTGTGTGTGTGCGTGAGTGTGTGTGTGTATGTGTGTGTGTTCGTGTGTGCGTGCGTGTGTGTGTGTGAGAGTATGTGTGTGTGTATGTGTATGTGTGTGTATGTCCCTTCGGCTCGCAGAGATAAGAACACGGCCGTGGCAAGAAGGCCCTGCCTGTCGTAAGAGGCGAATAATGACTAGGAGTCGCGAGATGGAGAGTGTATGTATGTGCGTGTGTGCGTGTGTGTGTGCGTGTATGTGTGTATGAGTGTGTGTGTGTGTCCCTTCGGCTCGCAGAGATAAGAATACGGCCGTGGCAAGAAGGCCATGCCTGCTGTAATGAGCGACTAATGGGTAGGAGTCGAGAGGTGAAGAATGTATGTGTGTGTTCGTGTGTGCGTGCGTGTGTGTGTGTGTGTTTGTGAGTGTGTGCGTGTGCGTGTGCGTGTGCGTGGGTGCGTGTGTGTGTGCGTGTGTGCGTGCGTGTGTGTGTGAGTGTGTGTGTGTCCGTTCGGCTCGCAGAGATAAGAACACGGCCGTGGCAAGAAGTCGCTGAATGTCGTAAGAGGCGACTAATGGGTAGGAGTCGAGAGGTAAAGCGTGTATGTATGTGTATGTGTGTGTGCGAGTGTGTGTGTGTGTCCGTTTGGCTCTCAGAGATAAGAACACGTCCGTAGCAAGAAGGCCCTGCCTGTCGTAAGAGACGACTAATGGATAGGAGTCGAGAGGTGGAGAGTGTGTGCGTGTACGTGTGCGTGTGCGTGTGTGCGTGTGTGCCTGTGTGCGTGTGTTTGTGTGTGCGTGTGTGTGTGTGTGTCCGTTCGGCTTGCAGAGATAAGAACACGGCCGTGGCAAGAAGTCCCTGCCTGTCGAAAGAGGAGAATAATGGGTAGGAGTCGAGGGGTGAAGAGTGTATGTGTGTGTGTGTGCGTGTGTGCGTGCGTGTTTAAGTGTGTGTGTATGTGAGTGTGTGTAAGTGTGTGTGTGTGCGGTCGGCTCGTAGAGATAAGAAAACAGCCGTGGCAAAAAGGCCATGCCTGTCGTAAGAGGCAAGTAAGTGGAGAGTGTGTGCGTGTGCGTGTGCGTGTGCGTGTGTGTGTGTGCGTGTGTGTGTGTGTCCGTTCGGCTTTCAAAGATAAGAACACGGCCGTGGCAAGAAGTACCTGCCTGTCGTAAGAGGAGAATAATGGGTAGGAGTCGAGAGGTGAAGAGTGTATGTGTGTGTGTGCGTGTGTGTGTGTGTGCGTGCGTCTTTGAGTGTGTGTGTGAATGTGTGTGTGTCAGTGTGTGTGTGTCCGGTCGGCTCGCAGAGATGAGAACACGGCCGTGGCAAGAAGGCCCTGCCTGTCGTAAGAGGCGACTAATAGGTAGGAGTCGAGAGGTGAAGAATATATGTGTGTGTGCGTGTGTGTGAGTGTATGTGTGTGTGCGTGTGTGCGTGCGTGTGTGCGTGTGCGTGTGTGCGTGTGTGTGTGTGTGTGAGTGTGTGTGTATGTGTGTGTGTGTGTCCCTTCGGCTCGCGGAGATAAGAAAACAGCGGTGGCAAGGAGGCCATGCCTGTCGTAAGGGGCGACTAATGGGTAGGAGTTAAGAGGTGAAGAGTGTATGTGTGCGTGCGTGTGTGCATGTGTGTGTGTGAGTGTGTGTGTATGTATGTGTGTGTCCGTTCGGCTCGCAGAGATTAGAATACGGCCGAGGCAATAAGTTCATGCCTGTCGTAAGAGGCGACTAACGGGTAGGAGTCGAGAGGTGAAGAGTGTATTTGTGTGTGTGTGCGTGTGTGTGTGCGTGTGTGTGTGTGAGTGTGTGTGTCCGTTCGGCTCGCAGAGATAAGAACACGGCCGTGGCAAGAAGGTCCTGCCTGTCGTAAGAAGCGACAAATGAATAGGAGTCGAGAGGTGAAAAGTGTATGTGTCTGTGTGTGTGTACGTGTGTTTGTGTCTGTTTGGCTGGCAGAGATAAGAATACGGCCGAGGCAAGAAGGCCCTGCCTGTCTTAAGAGGCGACTAATGGATAGGAGTCGAGAGGTGGAGAGTGTGTGCGTGTTCGTGTACGTGTGCGTGTGTGCGTGTGTGCCTGTGTGCGTGTGTTTGTGTGCTTGTGTGTGCGTGTGTGTGTGTCCGTTCGGCTTGCAGAGATAAGAACACGGCCGTGGCAAGAAGTCCCAGCCTGTCGTAAGAGGAGAATAATGGGTAGAAGTCGAGAGGTGAATGGTGTATGTGTGCTTGCGTCTGTGTGTGTGTGTGTGTGTGTCAGTTCGGCTCGCAGAGATAAGAATGCGTTCGTGGCAAGAAGGCCCTGCCTGTCTTAAGAGGCGACTAATGGATAGGAATCGAGAGGTGGAGAGTGTGTGCGTGTGCGTTTGCGTGTGTGCGTTTGTGCCTGTGTGCGTGTGTTTGTGTGTGCGTGTGTGTGTGTGTCTGGTCGGCTCGCTGAAATGAGAACACGGCCGTGGCAAGAAGGCCCTGCCTGTCGTAAGAGGCGACTAATGGGTAGGAGTCGAGAGTTGAAGAGGGTATGTGTGCTTGCGTGTGTGTGTGTGTGTGTGTGTGTGTGAGTGTGTGTGTGTCCGTTCGGCTCGCAGAGATAAGAATGCGTTCGTGGCAAGAATGCCCTGCCTGTCTTAAGAGGCGACTAATGGATAGGAATCGAGAGGTGGAGAGTGTGTGCGTGTTCGTATGCGTGTGCGTGTGTGCGTGTGTGCGTGTGTGTCTGTGTGCGTGTGTTTGTGTGTGCGTGTGTATGTGTCCGTTCGGCTTGCAGAGATAAGAACACGGCCGTGGCAAGAAGTCCCTGCCTGTCGTAAGAGGAGAATAATGGGTAGAAGTCGAGAGGTGAATACTGTATGTGTGCTTGCGTGTGTGTGTGTGTGTGAGTGTGTATGTGTGTCCGTTCGGCTCGCAGAGATAAGAAAACGGCCGTGGCAAGAAGTCCCTGAATGTCGTAAGAGTCGACTAACGGGTAGGAGTCTAGAGGTGAAGCGTGTATGTGTGTGTGTGTGCGAGTGTATGTATGTGTGTCAGTTCGGCTTGCAGAGATAAGAATACGTCCGTGTCAAGAAGGCCCTGCCTGTCTTAAGAGGCGACTAATGGATAGGAGTCGAGAGGTTGAGAGTGTGTGCGTGTGCGTATGCGTGTGCGTGTGCGTGGGTGCGTGTGTGTGTGTGTGTGTGTGCGTGTGTGCGTGCGTGTGTGTGTGGGTGTGTGTGTGAGTGTGTGTGTCCGTTCGGCACACAGAGATAAGAACTCGACTGTGGCAAGTAGTCCCTGCCTGTTGTAAGAGGCGACTAATGGGTAGGAGTCGAAAGGTGAAGTGTGTATGTGTGTGTGTGTATGTGTGCTTGTGTGCGTGTGTGCGTGTGTGAGTGTGTATGTGTGTGTCCGTTCGGCTCGCAGAGATTAGAATACGGCCGAGGCAATAAGTCCATGCCTGTCGTAAGAGGCGACTAATGGGTAGGAGTCGAGAGGTGAAGAGTGTATGTGTGCGTGCGTGTGTGCGTGTATGTGTGTGTGAGTGTGTGTGTATGTATGTGTGTGTCCGTTCGGCTCGCAGAGATACGAATACGGCCGAGGCAATAAGTCCATGCCTGTCGTAAGAGGCGACTAATGGGTAGGAGTCGAGAGGTGAAGAGTGTATTTGTGTGTGTGTGCGTGTGTTTGTGCGTGTGTGAGTGTGTGTGTGTATGTGTTTGTGTGTCTGTTTGGCTGGCAGAGATAAGAACACGGCCGTGGCAAGAAGTCCCTGCCTGTCGTAAGAGGAGAATAATGGGTAGAAGTCGAGAGGTGAATAGTGTATGTGTGCTTGCGTCTGTGTGTGTGAGTGTGTGTGTGTGTCCGTTCGGCTTGCAGAGATAAGAATGCGTTCGTGGCAAGAAGGCCCTGCCTGTCTTAAGAGGCGACTAATGGATAGGAATCGAGAGGTGGAGAGTGTGTGCGTGTGCGTTTGCGTGTGTGCGTTTGTGCCTGTGTGCGTTTGTTTGTGTGTGCGTGTGTTTGTGTGTCCGGTCGGCTCGCTGAAATGAGAACACGGCCGTGGCAAGAAGGCCCTGCCTGTCGTAAGAGGCGACTAATGGGGAAGGAGTCGAGAGGTGAAGAGGGTATGTGTGCTTGCGTGTGTGTGTGTGTGTGTGTGTGAGTGTGTGTGTGTCCGTTCGGCTCGCAGAGATAAGAATGCGTTCGTGGCAAGAATGCCCTGCCTGTCTTAAGAGGCGACTAATGGATAGGAATCGAGAGGTGGAGAGTGTGTGCGTGTGCGTATGCGTGTGCGTGTGTGCGTGTGTGGGTGTGTGTCTGTGTGCGTGTGTTTGTGTGTGCGTGTGTGTGTGTCCGTTCGGCTTGCAGAGATAAGAACACGGCCGTGGCAAAATCCCTGCCTGTCGTAAGAGGAGAATAATGGGTAGAAGTCGAGAGGTGAATAGTGTATGTGTGCTTGCGTCTGTGTGTGTGTGAGTGTGTGTGTGTGTCCGTTCGGCTTGCAGAGATAAGAACACGGCCGTGGCAAGAAGTCCCTGCCTGTCGTAAGAGGAGAATAATGGGTAGAAGTCGAGAGGTGAATAGTGTATGTGTGCTTGCGTCTGTGTGTGTGTGACTGCATGTCGTAAAGGGCGACTAACGGGTAGGAGTCTAGAGGTGAAGCGTGTATGTGTGTGTGTGTGCGAGTGTATGTATGTGTGTCAGTTCGGCTTGCAGAGATAAGAATACGTCCGTGTCAAGAAGGCCCTGCCTGTCTTAAGAGGCGACTAATGGATAGGAGTCGAGAGGTTGAGAGTGTGTGCGTGTGCGTATGCGTGTGCGTGTGCGTGGGTGCGTGTGTGTGTGTGTGTGTGCGTGTGTGCGTGCGTGTGTGTGTGGGTGTGTGTGTGAGTGTGTGTGTCCGTTCGGCACACAGAGATAAGAACTCGACTGTGGCAAGTAGTCCCTGCCTGTTGTAAGAGGCGACTAATGGGTAGGAGTCGAAAGGTGAAGTGTGTATGTGTGTGTGTGTATGTGTGCTTGTGTGCGTGTGTGCGTGTGTGAGTGTGTGTGTATGTGTGTGTGTGTGTCCCTTCGGCTCGCGGAGATCAGAAAACATCGGTGGCAAGAAGGCCATGCCTGTCGTAAGGGGCGACTAATGGGTAGGAGTCAAGAGGTGAAGAGTGTATGTGTGCGTGCGTGTGTGCGTGTATGTGTGTGTGAGTGTGTGTGTATGTATGTGTGTGTCCGTTCGGCTCGCAGAGATTAGAGTACGGCCGAGGCAATAAGTCCATGCCTGTCGTAAGAGGCGACTAATGGGTAGGAGTCGAGAGGTGAAGAGTGTATTTGTGTGTGTGTGCGTGTGTTTGTGCGTGTGTGAGTGTGTGTGTGTATGTGTTTGTGTGTCTGTTTGGCTGGCAGAGATAAGAACACGGCCGTGGCAAGAAGTCCCTGCCTGTCGTAAGAGGAGAATAATGGGTAGAAGTCGAGAGGTGAATAGTGTATGTGTGCTTGCGTCTGTGTGTGTGTGAGTGTGTGTGTGTGTCCGTTCGGCTTGCAGAGATAAGAATGCGTTCGTGGCAAGAAGGCCCTGCCTGTCTTAAGAGGCGACTAATGGATAGGAATCGAGAGGTGGAGAGTGTGTGCGTGTGCGTGTGCGTGTGTGGGTTTGTGCGTGTGTGCCTGTGTGCGTGTGTTTGTGTGTGCGTGTGTGTATTCGTTCGGCTTGCAGAGATAAGAACACGGCCGTGGCAAGAAGTCCCTGCCTGTCGTAAGAGGAGAATAATGGGTAGAAGTCGAGAGGTGAATAGTGTATGTGTGCTTGCGTCTGTGTGTGTGTGAGTGTGTGTGTGTGTCCGTTCGGCTTGCAGAGATAAGAATGCGTTCGTGGCAAGAAGGCCCTGCCTGTCTTAAGAGGCGACTAATGGATAGGAATCGAGAGGTGGAGAGTGTGTGCGTGTGCGTTTGCGTGTGTGCGTTTGTGCCTGTGTGCGTTTGTTTGTGTGTGCGTGTGTGTGTGTGTCCGGTCGGCTCGCTGAAATGAGAACACGGCCGTGGCAAGAAGGCCCTGCCTGTCGTAAGAGGCGACTAATGGGGAAGGAGTCGAGAGGTGAAGAGGGTATGTGTGCTTGCGTGTGTGTGTGTGTGTGTGTGAGTGTGTGTGTGTCCGTTCGGCTCGCAGAGATAAGAATGCGTTCGTGGCAAGAATGCCCTGCCTGTCTTAAGAGGCGACTAATGGATAGGAATCGAGAGGTGGAGAGTGTGTGCGTGTGCGTATGCGTGTGCGTGTGTGCGTGTGTGGGTGTGTGTCTGTGTGCGTGTGTTTGTGTGTGCGTGTGTGTGTGTCCGTTCGGCTTGCAGAGATAAGAACACGGCCGTGGCAAAATCCCTGCCTGTCGTAAGAGGAGAATAATGGGTAGAAGTCGAGAGGTGAATAGTGTATGTGTGCTTGCGTCTGTGTGTGTGTGAGTGTGTGTGTGTGTGTCCGTTCGGCTTGCAGAGATAAGAACACGGCCGTGGCAAGAAGTCCCTGCCTGTCGTAAGAGGAGAATAATGGGTAGAAGTCGAGAGGTGAATAGTGTATGTGTGCTTGCGTCTGTGTGTGTGTGACTGCATGTCGTAAAGGGCGACAAATGGGTAGGAGTCGAGAGGTGAAGAGTGTATGTGTGTGTGTACGTGTGTGCGTGTGTGTGTGCGTGTGTGAGTATGTGTGTGTGTCCGTTCGGCTTGCAGAGATAAGAATACGTCCGTGGCAAGAAGTCCCTGAATGTCGTAAGAGGCGACTAATGGGTAGGAGTCGAGAGGTTAAGAGTGTATGTGTGTGTGCGTGTGTGCGTACGTATGTGAGTGTGTGTGAATGTGTGTGTGTGTCAGTGTGTGTGTGTCCGTTCGGCTCGCAGAGATTAGAATACGGCCGAGGCAATAAGTCCATGCCTGTCGTAAGATGCGACTAATGGGTAGGAGTCGAGAGGTGAAGAGTGTATTTGTGTGTGTGTGCGTGTGTGCGTGTGTGTGTGAGTGTGTGTGTGTATGTGTGTGTCCGTTCGGCTTGCAGAGATAAGAATACGTCCGTGGCAAGAAGTCCCTGCCTGTCGTAAGAGGAGAATAATGGGTAGGAGTCGAGAGGTGAAGAGTGTATGTGTGTGTGCGTGTGTGCGTACGTGTGTGAGTGTGTGTGTGAATGTGTGTGTGTGTCAGTGTGTGTGTGTGTCCGGTCGGCTCGCAGAGATAATAACACGGCCGTGGCAAGAAGTCCCTGCCTGTCGTAATAGGAGAATAATGGGTAGGAGTCGAGAGGTGAAGAGTGTATGTGTCTTTGTGTGTGTGCGTGTGTTTTTGCGTGTGTGAGTATGTGTGTTTATTTGTGTGTGTGTGTCCGTTTGGCTTGCAGAGATAAGAATACGGCCCAGGCAAGAAGGCCCTGCCTGTCGTAAGAGGCGACTAATGGGTAGGAGTCGAGAGGTGGAGAGTGTGTGTGTATGCGTGTGTGTGTGTGTCCGTTCGGCTTGCAGAGATAAGAACACGGCCGTGGCAAGAAGTCCCTGCCTGTCGTAAGATGCGACTAATGGGTAGGAGTCGAGGGGTTAAGAGTGTATTTGTGTGTGTGTGCGTGTGTGCGTGTGTGTGTGAGTAGGTGCGTGTGTGTGTAAGTATGTGTGTGTCCGTTCGGCTCGCAGAGATAAGAACACGGCCGTGGCAAGAAGTCCCTGCCTGTCGTAAGAGGCGACTAATGAATAGGAGTCGAGAGGTGAAGAGTGTATGTGTCTTTGTGTGTGTGCGTGTATTTGTGCGTGTGTGAGTATATGTCTGTATTTGTGTGTGTGTCCGTTTGGCTTGCAGAGATAAGAATACGGCCGAGGCAAGAAGGCCCTCTCTCTTGTAAGGGGCGACTAATAGGTAGGAGTCGAAAGGTGAATAGTGTATGTGTGTGTGTGTGCGTGTGTGGGTATGTGTGTGTTTGTGCGTGTGTAAGTGTGTGTGTGTGTATGTATGTGTGTGTCCATTCGGCTCGCAGAGATTAGAATACGGCCGAGGCAATAAGGTCATGCCTGTCTTAAGAGGCGACTAATGGATAGGAGTCGAAAGGTGGAGAGTGTATATGTGTGTGTGCGCGTGTGTGCGTTCGTGTGTGTGTGTGTTCTTGTATGTGTGTGTGTGAGTGTGTGTGTGTCCGGTCGGCTCGCAGAGATAAGAACATGGCCGTGGCAGGAAGGCCCTGCCTGTCGTAAGAGGCGACTAATGGGTAGGAGTCGAGAGGTGAAGAGTGTATGTGTGTGTGTGTGTGTGTGTGCGTGTGTGGGCGTGTGTGTGCGTGTGTGTGTGCGTGTGTGAGTGTGTGTGTATGTGTGTCTGTCCGTCTGGCTTGCAGAGGTAAGAATACGGCAAAGGCAAGAAGACCCTACCAGTTGTAAGGGGCGACTAATAGGTAGGAGTCGAGAAGTGAAGAGTGTATGTGTGTGTGTGGGTGTGTGCGTGTGTGTGTGCGTGTGTGAGTATGTGTGTGTGTCCGTTCGGCTTGCAGAGATAAGAACACGGCCGTGGCAAGAAGTCCCTGCCTGTCGTAAGAGGAGAATAATGGGTAGGAGTCGAGAGGTGAAGAGTGTATGTGTGTGTGTGTGTGTGTGCGTGTGTGGGCGTGTGTGTGCGTGTGTGTGTGCGTGTGTGAGTGTGTGTGTATGTGTGTCTGTCCGTCTGGCTTGCAGAGGTAAGAATACGGCAAAGGCAAGAAGACCCTACCAGTTGTAAGGGGCGACTAATAGGTAGGAGTCGAGAAGTGAAGAGTGTATGTGTGTGTGGGTGTGTGCGTGTGTGTGTGCGTGTGTGAGTATGTGTGTGTGTCCGTTCGGCTTGCAGAGATAAGAACACGGCCGTGGCAAGAAGTCCCTGCCTGTCGTAAGAGGAGAATAATGGGTAGGAGTCGAGAGATGAAGAGTGTATGTGTGTGTGTGTGTGTGTGCGTGTGTGGGCGTGTGTGGGCGTGTGTGAGTGTGTGTGTATGTGTGTGTCCGTTTGGCTTGCAGAGATAAGAATACGGCCGAGGCCAGAAGGCCCTGCCTCTTGTAAGGGTCGACTAATAAGTAGGAGTCGAGAGGTGAAGAGTGTATGTGTGTGTGCGTGTGTGCGTGTGTGTGTGCGTGTGTGTGTGCGTGTGTGAGTATGTGTGTGTGTTAGTTTGGCTTGCAGAGATAAGAACACGACCGCGGCAAGAAGGCCCTGCTTATCGTAAGAGGCGACTAAAAGGTAGGAGTCGAGAGGTGAAGAGTGTATGTGTGTGTGCGTGTGTGCGTGTGTGTGTGTTTGTGCGTGTGTGAGTGTGTGTGTATGAGTGTGTGTGCCCGTTCGGCTTGCAGAGATATGAATACGGCCGGGGCAAGAAGGCCCTGCCTCTCGTAAGAGGCGACCAAAAGGGAGGAGTCGAGAGGTGTATGTGTGTGTGTGTGACTGTGTGTTTTTGTCCGCTCGGCTCGCAGAGATAAGATTACGGCCGTGGCAAGAAGGCCCTGCCTGTCTTAAGAGGCGGCTAATGGATAGGTGTCGAGAGGTGGAGAGTGTGTGCGTGTGCGTGTACGTGTGCGTGGGTGCGTGTGTGTGCGTGTGTGCGTGTGTGTGTGTGTGAGTGTGTGTGTGTCCGTTCGGCTCGCAGAGATAAGAACACGGCCGTGGCAAGAAGTCCCTGAATGTCGTAAGAGGCGAATAATGGGTAGGAGTCGAGAGGTGAAGCGTGTATGTGTGTGTATGTGTGTGTGCGAGTGTGTGTGTGTGTGTGTCCGTTTGGCTCGCAGAGATAAGAACACGTCCGTAGCAAGAAGGCCCTGCCTGTCGTAAGAGGCGACTAATGGATAGGAGTCGAGAGGTGGAGAGTGTGTGCGTGTACGTGTGCGTGCGTGTTTAAGTGTGTGTGTATGTAAGTGTGTGAGTGTGTGTGAGTGTGTGTGTGTGCGGTCGGCTCGCAGAGATAAGAACACAGCCGTGGCAAGAAGGCCCTGCCTGTCGTAAGAGGCGAGTAATAAGTAGGAGTCGAGAGGTGAAGAGTGTATGTGTGTGTGTGCGTATGTGCGTACGTGTGTGAGTGTGTGTGTGAATGTGTGTGTGTGTCAGTGTGTGTGTGTCAGTGTGTGTGTGTCCGTTCGGCTCGCAGAGATTAGAATACGGCCGAGGCAATAAGTCCATGCCTGTCGTAAGATGCGACTAATGGGTAGGAGTCGAGAGGTGAAGAGTGTATTTGTGTGTGTGTGCGTGTGTGCGTGTGTGTGTGCGTGGGTGCGTGTGTGCGTGTGTGTGTCCGTTTGGCTTGCAGAGATAAGAATACGTCCGTGGCAAGAAGTCCCTGAATGTCGTAAGAGGCGACTAATGGGTAGAAGTGGAGAGGTTAAGAGTGTATGTGTGTCTGTGTGTGAGTGTGTGTGTGTCCGTTCGGCTTGCAGAGATAAGAACACGGCCGGGCAAGAAGACCCTGCCTGTCGTGAGAGACGACTAATAGGTAGGAGTCGAGAGGTGAAGAATGTATGTGTGTGTGCGTATGTGCGTGTTTGTGTGTGTGAGTGTATGTGTGTGTGCGTGTGTGCGTGTGTGCGTGCGTGTGTGCGTGTGTGTGTGAGTGTGTGTGTATGTGGGTGTCCGTTCGGCTTGCAGAGATAAGAACACGGCTGTGGCAAGAAGTCCCTGCCTGTCGTAAGAGGAGAATAATGGGTAGGAGTCGAGAGGTGAAGAGTGTGTGCGTGTGCGTGTGCGTGTGCGTGTGCGTGTGTGTCTGCGTGTGTGTGTGTCCGTTCGGCTTGCAGAGATAAGAACACGGCCGTGGCAAGAAGTCCCTGCCTGTCGTAAGAGGAGAATAATGGGTAGGAGTCGAGAGGTGAAGAGTGTATGTGTGTGTGCGTGTGTGCGTACGTGTGTGAGTGTGTGTGTGAATGTGTGTGTGTGTGTCAGTGTGTGTGTGTGTCCGGTCGGCTCGCAGAGATAATAACACGGCCGTGGCAAGAAGTCCCTGCCTGTCGTAATAGGAGAATAATGGGTAGGAGTCGAGAGGTGAAGAGTGTATGTGTCTTTGTGTGTGTGCGTGTGTTTTTGCGTGTGTGAGTATGTGTGTTTATTTGTGTGTGTGGGTCCGTTTGGCTTGCAGAGATAAGAATACGGCCCAGGCAAGAAGGCCCTGCCTGTCGTAAGAGGCGACTAATGGGTAGGAGTCGAGAGGTGGAGAGTGTGTGTGTATGCGTGTGTGTGTGTGTCCGTTCGGCTTGCAGAGATAAGAACACGGCCGTGGCAAGAAGTCCCTGCCTGTCGTATTAGGAGAATAATGGGTAGGAGTCGAGAGGTGAAGAGTGTATGTGTGTGTGTGCGTGTGTGTGTACGTGTGTGAGTGTGTGTGTGAATGTGTGTGTGTGTCAGTGTGTGTGTGTCCGTTCGGCTCGCAGAGATTAGAATACGGCCGAGGCAATAAGTCCATGCCTGTCGTAAGATGCGACTAATGGGTAGGAGTCGAGGGGTTAAGAGTGTATTTGTGTGTGTGTGCGTGTGTGTGTGAGTAGGTGCGTGTGTGTGTAAGTATGTGTGTGTCCGTTCGGCTCGCAGAGATAAGAACACGGCCGTGGCAAGAAGTCCCTGCCTGTCGTAAGAGGCGACTAATGAATAGGAGTCGAGAGGTGAAGAGTGTATGTGTCTTTGTGTGTGTGCGTGTATTTGTGCGTGTGTGAGTATATGTCTGTATTTGTGTGTGTGTCCGTTTGGCTTGCAGAGATAAGAATACGGCCGAGGCAAGAAGGCCCTCTCTCTTGTAAGGGGCGACTAATAGGTAGGAGTCGAAAGGTGAATAGTGTATGTGTGTGTGTGTGCGTGTGTGGGTATGTGTGTGTTTGTGCGTGTGTAAGTGTGTGTGTGTGTATGTATGTGTGTGTCCATTCGGCTCGCAGAGATTAGAATACGGCCGAGGCAATAAGGTCATGCCTGTCTTAAGAGGCGACTAATGGATAGGAGTCGAAAGGTGGAGAGTGTATATGTGTGTGTGCGCGTGTGTGCGTGCGTGTGTGTGCGTGTTCTTGTATGTGTGTGTGTGTGAGTGGGTGTGTGTCCGGTCGGCTCGCAGAGATAAAAACATGGCCGTGGCAGAAAGGCCCTGCCTATCGTAAGAGGCGACTAATGGGTAGGAGTCGAGGGTGAAGAGTGTATGTGTGTGTGTGTGCGTGTGTGCGTGTGCGTGTGTGCGTTCGTCTTGCAGAGATAAGAACACGACCGTGGCAAGAAGTCCCTGCCTTTCGAAAGAAAAGAATAATGGGTAGGAGTCGAGAGGTGAAGAGTGTATATGTGTGTGTGCGCGTGTGTGCGTTCGTGTGTGTGTGTGTGTTCTTGTATGTATGTGTGTGAGTGTGTGTGTGTCCGGTCGGCTCGCAGAGATAAGAACATGGCCGTGGCAGGAAGGCCCTGCCTGTCGTAAGAGGCGACTAATGGGTAGGAGTCGAGAGGTGAAGAGTGTATGTGTGTGTGTGCGTGTGTGCGTGTGTGTGTGCGTGTGTGAGTGTGTGTATGTGTGTGTGTCCGTCTGGCTTGCAGAGGTAAGAATACGGCAAAGGCAAGAAGACCCTACCAGTTGTAAGGGGCGACTAATAGGTAGGAGTCGAGAAGTGAAGAGTGTATGTGTGTGTGTGGGTGTGTGCGTGTGTGTGTGCGTGTGTGAGTATGTGTGTGTGTCCGTTCGGCTTGCAGAGATAAGAACACGGCCGTGGCAAGAAGTCCCTGCCTGTCGTAAGAGGAGAATAATGGGTAGGAGTCGAGAGGTGAAGAGTGTATGTGTGTGTGTGTGTGTGTGTGTGCGTGTGTGGGCGTGTGTGGGCGTGTGTGAGTGTGTGTGTATGTGTGTGTGCGTTTGGCTTGCAGAGATAAGAATACGGCCGAGGCCAGAAGGCCCTGCCTCTTGTAAGGGTCGACTAATAAGTAGGAGTCGAGAGGTGAAGAGTGTATGTGTGTGTGTGCGTGTGTGCGTGTGTGTGTGCGTGTGTGTGTGCGTGTGTGAGTATGTGTGTGTGTTAGTTTGGCTTGCAGAGATGAGAACACGACCGCGGCAAGAAGGCCCTGCTTATCGTAAGAGGCGACTAAAAGGTAGGAGTCGAGAGGTGAAGAGTGTATGTGTGTGTGCGTGTGTGCGTGTGTGTGTGTTTGTGCGTGTGTGAGTGTGTGTGTATGAGTGTGTGTGCCCGTTCGGCTTGCAGAGATATGAATACGGCCGGGGCAAGAAGGCCCTGCCTCTCGTAAGAGGCGACCAAAAGGGAGGAGTCGAGAGGTGAATAGTGTATGTGTGTGTGTGTGACTGTGTGTTTTTGTCCGCTCGGCTCGCAGAGATAAGATTACGGCCGTGGCAAGAAGGCCCTGCCTGTCTTAAGAGGCGGCTAATGGATAGGTGTCGAGAAGTGGAGAGTGTGTGCGTGTGCGTGTACGTGTGCGTGGGTGCGTGTATGTGCGTGTGTGCGTGTGTGTGTGTGTGAGTGTGTGTGTGTCCGTTCGGCTCGCAGAGATAAGAACACGGCCGTGGCAAGAAGTCCCTGAATGTCGTAAGAGGCGAATAATGGGTAGGAGTCGAGAGGTGAAGCGTGTATGTGTGTGTATGTGTGTGTGCGAGTGTGTGTGTGTGTGTCCGTTTGGCTCGCAGAGATAAGAACACGTCCGTAGCAAGAAGGCCCTGCCTGTCGTAAGAGGCAACTAATGGATAGGAGTCGAGAGGTGGAGAGTGTGTGCGTGTACGTGTGCGTGCGTGTTTAAGTATGTGTGTATGTAAGTGTGTGAGTGTGTGTGAGTGTGTGTGTGTGCGGTCGGCTCGCAGAGATAAGAACACAGCCGTGGCAAGAAGGCCCTGCCTGTCGTAAGAGGCGAGTAATAAGTAGGAGTCGAGAGGTGAAGAGTGTATGTGTGTGTATCCGTGTGTGCGTACGTGTGTGAGTGTGTGTGTGAATGTGTGTGTGTGTCAGTGTGTGTGTGTCCGTTCGGCTCGCAGAGATTAGAATACGGCCGAGGCAATAAGTCCATGCCTGTCGTAAGATGCGACTAATGGGTAGGAGTCGAGAGGTGAAGAGTGTATTTGTGTGTGTGTGCGTGTGTGCGTGTGTGTGTGCGTGGGTGCGTGTGTACGTGTGTGTGTGAGTGTGTGTGTGTATGTGTGTGTCCGTTCGGCTTGCAGAGATAAGAATACGTCCGTGGCAAGAAGTCCCTGAATGTCGTAAGAGGCGACTAATGGGTAGAAGGGGAGAGGTTAAGAGTGTATGTGTGTGTGTGTGTGAGTGTGTGTGTGTCCGTTCGGCTTGCAGAGATAAGAAAACGGCCGAGGCAAGAAGACCCTGCCTGTCGTGAGAGACGACTAATAGGTAGGAGTCGAGCGGTGAAGAATGTATGTGTGTGTGCGTATGTGCCTGTTTGTGTGTTGAGTGTATGTGTGTGTGCGTGTGTGCGTGTGTGCGTGCGTGTGTGCGTGTGTGTGTGAGTGTGTGTGTATGTGTGTGTCCGTTCGGCTTGCAGAGATAAGAATACGGCCGTGGCAAGAAGTCCCTGCCTGTCGTAAGAGGGGAATAATGGGTAGGAGTCGAGAGGTGAAGAGTGTGTGCGTGTGCGTGTGCGTGTGCGTGTGTGTGTGCGTGTGTGTGTGTGTCCGTTCGGCTTGCAGAGATAAGAACACGGCCGTGGCAAGAAGTCCCTGCCTGTCGTAAGAGGAGAATAATGGGTAGGAGTCGAGAGGTGAAGAGTGTATGTGTGTGTGCGTGTGTGCGTACGTGTGTGAGTGTGTGTGTGTGAATGTGTGTGTGTGTCAGTGTGTGTGTGTCCGGTCGGCTCGCAGAGATAATAACACGGCCGTGGCAAGAAGTCCCTGCCTTTCGTAATAGGAGAATAATGGGTAGGAGTCGAGAGGTGAAGAGTGTATGTGTCTTTGTGTGTGTGCGTGTGTTTTTGCGTGTGTGAGTATGTGTGTTTATTTGTGTGTGTGTGTCCGTTTGGCTTGCAGAGATAAGAATACGGCCCAGGCAAGAAGGCCCTGCCTGTCGTAAGAGGCGACTAATGGGTAGGAGTCGAGAGGTGGAGAGTGTGTGTGTATGCGTGTGTGTGTGTGTCCGTTCGGCTTGCAGAGATAAGAACACGGCCGTGGCAAGAAGTCCCTGCCTGTCGTAAGATGCGACTAATGGGTAGGAGTCGAGGGGTTAAGAGTGTATTTGTGTGTGTGTGCGTGTGTGCGTGTGTGTGTGCGTAGGTGCGTGTGTGTGTGTAAGTATGTGTGTGTCCGTTAGGCTCGCAGAGATAAGAACACGGCCGTGGCAAGAAGTCCCTGCCTGTCGTAAGAGGCGACTAATGAATAGGAGTCGAGAGGTGAAGAGTGTATGTGTCTTTGTGTGTGTGCGTGTATTTGTGCGTGTGTGAGTATATGTCTGTATTTGTGTGTGTGTCCGTTTGGCTTGCAGAGATAAGAATACGGCCGAGGCAAGAAGGCCCTCTCTCTTGTAAGGGGCGACTAATAGGTAGGAGTCGAAAGGTGAATAGTGTATGTGTGTGTGTGTGTGTGTGTGTGTGTGTGTGTGTGTGCGTGTGTGGGTATGTGTGTGTTTGTGCGTGTGTAAGTGTGTGTGTGTGTGTGTGTATGTATGTGTGTGTCCATTCGGCTCGCAGAGATTAGAATACGGCCGAGGCAAGAAGGTGATGCCTGTCTTAAGAGGCGACTAAGGAGTCGAAAGGTGGAGAGTGTAAATGTGTGTGTGCGCGTGTGTGCGTGCGTGTGTGTGCGTGTTCTTGTATGTGTGTGTGTGAGTGGGTGTGTGTCCGGTCGGCTCGCAGAGATAAAAACATGGCCGTGGCAGGAAGGCCCTGCCTATCGTAAGAGGCGACTAATGGGTAGGAGTCGAGGGTGAAGAGTGTATGTGTGTGTGTGTGTGTGTGTGTGTGTGCGTGTGTGCGTGTGCGTGTGTGCGTTCGTCTTGCAGAGATAAGAACACGACCGTGGCAAGAAGTCCCTGCCTTTCGAAAGAGAAGAATAATGGGTAGGAGTCGAGAGGTGAAGAGTGTATATGTGTGTGTGCGCGTGTGTGCGTTCGTGTGTGTGTGTGTGTTCTTGTATGTGTGTGTGTGTGAGTGTGTGTGTGTCCGGTCGGCTCGCAGAGATAAGAACATGGCCGTGGCAGGAAGGCCCTGCCTGTCGTAAGAGGCGACTAATGGGTAGGAGTCGAGAGGTGAAGAGTGTATGTGTGTGTGTGCGTGTGTGCGTGTGTGTGTGCGTGTGTGAGTGTGTGTGTATGTGTGTGTGTCCGTCTGGCTTGCAGAGGTAAGAATACGGCAAAGGCAAGAAGACCCTACCAGTTGTAAGGGGCGACTAATAGGTAGGAGTCGAGAGGTGAAGAGTGTATGTGTGTGTGTGTGCGTGTGTGCGTGTGTGTGTGCGTGTGTGAGTATGTGTGTGTGTCCGTTCGGCTTGCAGAGATAAGAACACGGCCGTGGCAAGAAGTCCCTGCCTGTCGTAAGAGGAGAATAATGGGTAGGAGTCGAGAGGTGAAGAGTGTATGTGTGTGTGTGTGTGTGTGTGTGTGCGTGTGTGTGTGCGTGTGTGAGTATGTGTGTGTGTCCGTTTGGCTTGCAGAGATAAGAACACGGCCGTGGAAAGAAGTCCCTGCCTGTCGTAAGAGGAGAATAATGGGTAGGAGTCGAGAGGTGAAGAGTGTATGTGTGTGTGTGTGTGTGTGTGTGTGTGTGTGTGCGTGTGTGCGTGTGTGGGCGTGTGTGAGTGTGTGTGTATGTGTGTGTCCGTTTGGCTTGCAGAGATAAGAATACGGCCGAGGCCAGAAGGCCCTGCCTCTTGTAAGGGTCGACTAATAAGTAGGAGTCGAGAGGTGAAGAGTGTATGTGTGTGTGTGTGCGTGTGTGCGTGTGTGTGTGCGTGTGTGTGTGCGTGTGTGAGTATGTGTGTGTGTTAGTTTGGCTTGCAGAGATAAGAACACGACCGCGGCAAGAAGGCTCTGCTTATCGTAAGAGGCGACTAAAAGGTAGGAGTGGAGAGGTGAAGAGTGTATGTGTGTGTGCGTGTGTGCGTGTGTGTGTGTTTGTGCGTGTGTGAGTGTGTGTGTATGAGTGTGTGTGTCCGTTCGGCTTGCAGAGATAAGAACACGGCCGTGGCAAGAAGTCCCTGCCTGTCGTAAGAGGAGAATAATGGGTAGGAGTCGAGAGGTGAAGAGTGTGTGCGTGTGCGTGTGCGTGTGCGTGTGTGTGTGCGTGTGTGTGTGTCCGTTCGGCTTGCAGAGATAAGAACACGGCCGTGGCAAGAAGTCCCTGCCTGTCGTAAGAGGAGAATAATGGGTAGGAGTCGAGAGGTGAAGAGTGTATGTGTGTGTGCGTGTGTGCGTACGTGTGTGAGTGTGTGTGTGTGAATGTGTGTGTGTCAGTGTGTGTGTGTCCGGTCGGCTCGCAGAGATAATAACACGGCCGTGGCAAGAAGTCCCTGCCTTTCGTAATAGGAGAATAATGGGTAGGAGTCGAGAGGTGAAGAGTGTATGTGTCTTTGTGTGTGTGCGTGTGTTTTTGCGTGTGTGAGTATGTGTGTTTATTTGTGTGTGTGTGTGTCCGTTTGGCTTGCAGAGATAAGAATACGGCCCAGGCAAGAAGGCCCTGCCTGTCGTAAGAGGCGACTAATGGGTAGGAGTCGAGAGGTGGAGAGTGTGTTTGTATGCGTGTGTGTGTGTGTCCGTTCGGCTTGCAGAGATAAGAACACGGCCGTGGCAAGGAGTCCCTGCCTGTCGTAATAGGAGAATAATGGGTAGGAGTCGAGAGGTGAAGAGCGTATGTGTGTGTGTGCGTGTGTGCGTACGTGTGTGAGTGTGTGTGTGAATGTGTGTGTGTGTCAGTGTGTGTGTGTCCGTTCGGCTCGCAGAGATTAGAATACGGCCGAGGCAATAAGTCCATGCCTGTCGTAAGATGCGACTAATGGGTAGGAGTCGAGGGGTTAAGAGTGTATTTGTGTGTGTGTGCGTGTGTGCGTGTGTGTGTGCGTAGGTGCGTGTGTGTGTGTAAGTATGTGTGTGTCCGTTCGGCTCGCAGAGATAAGAACACAGCAGGAAGGCCCTGCCTGTCGTAAGAGGCGACTAATGGGTAGGAGTCGAGAGGTGAAGAGTGTATGTGTGTGTGTGCGTGTGTGTGTGCGTGTGTGAGTGTGTGTGTATGTGTGTGTGTCCGTCTGGCTTGCAGAGGTAAGAATACGGCAAAGGCAAGAAGACCCTACCAGTTGTAAGGGGCGACTAATAGGTAGGAGTCGAGAGGTGAAGAGTGTATGTGTGTGTGTGCGTGTGTGCGTGTGTGTGTGCGTGTGTGAGTATGTGTGTGTGTCCGTTCGGCTTGCAGAGATAAGAACACGGCCGTGGCAAGAAGTCCCTGCCTGTCGTAAGAGGAGAATAATGGGTAGGAGTCGAGAGGTGAAGAGTGTATGTGTGTGTGTGTGTGTGCGTGTGTGCGTGTGTGGGCGTGTGTGAGTGTGTGTGTATGTGTGTGTCCGTTTGGCTTGCAGAGCTAAGAATACGGCCGAGGCCAGAAGGCCCTGCCTCTTGTAAGGGTCAACTAATAAGTAGGAGTCGAGAGGTGAAGAGTGTATGTGTGTGTGTGCGTGTGTGCGTGTGTGTGTGCGTGTGTGTGTGCGTGTGTGAGTATGTGTGTGTGTTAGTTTGGCTTGCAGAGATGAGAACACGACCGCGGCAAGAAGGCCCTGCTTATCGTAAGAGGCGACTAAAAGGTAGGAGTCGAGAGGTGAAGAGTGTATGTGTGTGTGCGTGTGTGCGTGTGTGTGTTTGTGCGTGTGTGAGTGTGTGTGTATGAGTGTGTGTGTCCGTTCGGCTTGCAGAGATATGAATACGGCCGGGGCAAGAAGGCCCTGCCTCTCGTAAGAGGCGACTAAAAGGGAGGAGTCGAGAGGTGAATAGTGTATGTGTGTGTGTGTGACTGTGTGTTTTTGTCCGCTCGGCTCGCAGAGATAAGATTACGGCCGTGGCAAGAAGGCCCTGCCTGTCTTAAGAGGCGGCTAATGGATAGGTGTCGAGAGGTGGAGAGTGTGTGCGTGTGCGTGTACGTGTGCGTGGGTGCGTGTGTGTGCGTGTGTGCGTGTGTGCGTGTGTGTGTGTGAGTGTGTGTGTGTCCGTTCGGCTCGCAGAGATAAGAACACGGCCGTGGCAAGAAGTCCCTGAATGTCGTAAGAGGCGACTAATGGGTAGGAGTCGAGAGGTGAAGCGTGTATGTGTGTGTATGTGTGTGTGCGAGTGTGTGTGTGTGTGTGTGTGTCCGTTTGGCTCGCAGAGATAAGAACACGTCCGTAGCAAGAAGGCCCTGCCTGTCGTAAGAGGCGACTAATGGATAGGAGTCGAGAGGTGGAGAGTGTGTGCGTGTACGTGTGCGTGCGTGTTTAAGTGTGTGTGTATGTAAGTGTGTGAGTGTGTGTGAGTGTGTGTGTGTGCGGTCGGCTCGCAGAACTAAGAACACAGCCGTGGCAAGAAGGCCCTGCCTGTCGTAAGAGGCGAGTAATAAGTAGGAGTCGAGAGGTGAAGAGAGTATGTGTGTGTGTGCGTGTGTGCGTGTGTGCGTGTGTGTGTGCGTGTGTGAGTATGTGTGTGTGTTAGTTCGGCTTGCCGAAATAAGAACACGACTGAGGCAAGAAGGCCCTGCCTATCGTAAGAGGCGACTAATAGGTAGGAGTCGAGAGGTGAAGAGTGTATGTTTGTGTGCGTGTGTGCGTGTGTGTGTGCGTGTGTGAGTATGTGTGTGTGTCCGTTCGGCTTGCAGTGATAAGAACACGGCCAAGGCAAGAAGGCCCTGCCTATCGTAAGAGGCGACTAATAGGTAGGAGTCGAGAGGTGAAGAATGTATGTGTGTGTGTGCGTGTTTGTGTGTGTGTGAGTGTATGTGTGTGTGCGTGTGTGCGTGTGTGTGTGCGTGTGTGAGTATGTGTGTGTGTCAGTTCGGCTTGCAGAGATGAAAACACGACCGTGGCAAGAAGTCCCTGCCTTTCGAAAGAGAAGAATAATGGGTAGGAGTCGAAAGGTGAAGAGTGTATATGTGTGTGTGCGCGTGTGTGCGTGCGTGTGTGTGTGTGTTCTTGTATGTGTGTGTGTGTGAGTGTGTGTGTGTCCGGTCGGCTCGCAGAGATAAGAACATGGCCGTGGCATGAAGGCCCTGCCTGTCGTAAGAGGCGACTAATGGGTAGGAGTCGAGAGGTGAAGAGTGTATGTGTGTGTGTGCGTGTGTGTGTGCGTGTGTGAGTGTGTGTGTATGTGTGTGTGTCCGTCTGGCTTGCAGAGGTAAGAATACGGCCAAGGCAAGAAGACCCTACCAGTTGTAAGGGGCGACTAATAGGTAGGAGTCGAGAGGTGAAGAGTGTATGTGTGTGTGTGCGTGTGTGCGTGTGTGTGAGTGTGTGAGTATGTGTGTGTGTCCGTTCGGCTTGCAGAGATAAGAATACGTCCGTGGCAAGAAGTCCCTGAATGTCGTAAGAGGCGACTAATGGGTAGGAGTCGAGAGGTTAAGAGTGTATGTGTGTGTGTGTGTGTGTGAGTATGTGTGTGTCCGTTCGGCTTGCAGAGATAAGAACACGGCCGAGGCAAGAAGACCCTGCCTGTCGTAATAGGAGAATATTGGGTAGGAGTCGAGAGGTGAAGAGTGTATGTGTGTGTGTGCGTG
This sequence comes from Diabrotica undecimpunctata, assembly GCF_040954645.1. NCBI lineage: Eukaryota > Metazoa > Arthropoda > Insecta > Coleoptera > Chrysomelidae > Diabrotica > Diabrotica undecimpunctata. Next base: position 2,492,927 of record NW_027311887.1, on the reverse strand, counting down.
TGTGCGTACGTGTGTGAGTGTGTGTGTGAATGTGTGTGTGTGTCAGTGTGTGTGTGTCCGTTCGGCTCGCAGAGATTAGAATACGGCCGAGGCAATAAGTCCCTGCCTGTCGTAAGAGGAGAATAATGGGTAGGAGTCGAGAGGTGAAGAGTGTGTGCGTGTGCGTGTGCGTGTGTGTGTGCGTGTGTGTGTGTGTCCGTTCGGCTTGCAGAGATAAGAACACGGCCGTGGCAAGAAGTCCCTGCCTGTCGTAAGAGGAGAATAATGGGTAGGAGTCGAGAGGTGAAGAGTGTATGTGTGTGTGTGTGCGTGTGTGCGTACGTGTGTGAGTGTGTGTGTGAACGTGTGTGTGTGTCAGTGTGTGTGTGTCCGGTCGGCTCGCAGAGATAATAACACGGCCGTGGCAAGAAGTCACTGCCTGTCGTAATGGGAGAATAATGGGTAGGAGTCGAGAGGTGAAGAGTGTATGTGTCTTTGTGTGTGTGCGTGTGTTTTTGCGTGTGTAAGTATGTGTGTGTATTTGTGTGTGTGTCCGTTTGGCTTGCAGAGATAAGAATACGGCCGAGGCAAGAAGGCCCTGCCTGTCGTAAGAGGCGACTACTGGGTAGGAGTCGAGAGGTGGAGAGTGTGTGTGTATGCGTGTGTGTGTGTGTCCGTTCGGCTTGCAAGGATAAGAACACGGCCGTGGCAAGAAGTCCCTGCCTGTCGTAATAGGAGAATAATGGGTAGGAGTCGAGAGGTGAAGAGTGTATGTGTGTGTGTGCGTGTGTGCGTACGTGTGTGAGTGTGTGTGTGAATGTGTGTGTGTGTCAGTGTGTGTGTGTCCGTTCGGCTCGCAGAGATTAGAATACGGCCGAGGCAATAAGTCCATGCCTGTCGTAAGATGCGACTAATGGGTAGGAGTCGAGGGGTGAAGAGTGTATTTGTGTGTGTGTGCGTGTGTGCGTGTGTGTGTGCGTAGGTGCGTGTGCGTGTTTAAGTATGTGTGTGTCCGTTCGGCTCGCAGAGATAAGAACACGGCCGTGGCAAGAAGTCCCTGTCTGTCGTAAGAGGCGACTAATGAATAAGAGTCGAGAGGTGAAGAGTGTATGTGTCTTTGTGTGTGTGCGTGTGTTTGTGCGTGTGTGAGTATGTGTGTGTATTTGTGTGTGTGTCCGTTTCGCTTGCAGAGATACGAATACGGCCGAGGCAAGAAGGCCATCTCTCTTGTAAGGGGCGACTAATAGGTAGGAGTCGAAAGGTGAATAGTGTATGTGTGTGTGTGTGTGCGTGTGTGGGTATGTGTGTGTTTGTGCGTGTGTAAGTGTGTGTGTATGTATGTGTGTGTCCATTCGGCTCGCAGAGATTAGAATACGGCCGAGGCAAGAAGGTCATGCCTGTCTTAAGAGGCGACTAATGGATAGGAGTCGATAGGTGGAGAGTGTATATGTGTGTGTGCGCGTGTGTGCGTGCGTGTGTGTGCGTGTTCTTGTATGTGTGTGTGTGAGTGGGTGTGTGTCCGGTCGGCTCGCAGAGATAAAAACATGGCCGTGGCAGGAAGGCCCTGCCTATCGTAAGAGGCGACTAATGGGTAGGAGTCAAGGGTAAAGAGTGTATGTGTGTTTGTGTGTGTGTGTGTGCGTGTGTGCGTGTGTGTGTGTGCGTGTGCGTGTGTGTGTGTGCGTTCGGCTTGCAGAGATAAGAACACGACCGTGGCAAGAAGGTCCTGCCTTTCGAAAGAGAAGAATAATGGGTAGGAGTCGAGAGGTGAAGAGTGTATATGTGTGTGTGCGCGTGTGTGCGTGCGTGTGTGTGTGTTCTTGTATGTGTGTGTGTGAGTGTGTGTGTCCGGTCGGCTCGCAGAGATAAGAACATGGCCGTGGCAGGGAGGCCCTGCCTGTCGTAAGAGGCGACTAATGGGTAGGAGTCTAGAGATGAAGAGTGTATGTGTGTGTGTGCGTGTGTGCGTGTGTTTGTGCGTGTGTGAGTGTATGTGTATGTGTGTGTTTCCGTCTGGCTTGCAGAGGTAAGAATACGGCCAAGGCAAGAAGACCCTACCAGTTGTAAGGGGCGACTAATAGGTAGGAGTCGAGAGGTGAAGAGTGTATGTGTGTGTGCGTGTGTGCGTGTGTGTGTGCGTGTGTGAGTATGTGTGTGTGTCCGTTCGGCTTGCAGAGATAAGAACACGGCCGTGGCAAGAAGTCCCTGCCTGTCGTAAGAGGAGAATAATGGGTAGGAGTCGAGAGGTGAAGAGTGTATGTGTGTGTGTGTGTGTGTGTGGGTGTGTGCGTGTGTGGGCGTGTGTGAGAGTGTGTGTATGTGTGTGTCCGTTTGGCTTGCAGAGATAAGAATACGGCCGAGGCCAGAAGGCCCTGCCTCTTGTAAGGGTCGACTAATAAGTAGGAGTCGAGAGGTGAAGAGTGTATGTGTGTGTGTGCGTGTGTGCGTGTGTGTGTGCGTGTGTGTGTGTGCGTGTGTGAGTATGTGTGTGTGCGTGTGTGCGTGCGTGTGTGCGTGTGTGTGTGTGTGAGTGTGTGTGCGTGTGTGAGTATGTGTGTGTGTTAGTTCGGCTTGCAGAGATAAGAACACGGCCGAGGCAAGAAGGCCCTGTCTGTCGTGAGAGACGACTAATAGGTAGGAGTCGAGAGGTGAAGAATGTATGTGTGTGTGCGTGTTTGTGTGTGTGTGAGAGTATGTGTGTGTGCGTGTGTGCGTGCGTGTGTGCGTGTGTGTGTGTGTGAGTGTGTGTGTTTGTATGTGTGTGTGTGACCCTTCGCTCGCAGAGATAAGAAAAAAGCGGTGGCAAGAAGGCCACGCCTGTCGTAAGAGGCGACTAATGGATAGGAGTCGAGAGGTGGAGAGTGTGTGCGTGTGCGTGTGCGTGTGTGTGTGTGCGCGTGTGTGTGTGTCTGTTCGGCTTGTAAAGATAAGAACACGGCCGTGGCAAGAAGTACCTGCCTGTCGTAAGAGGAGAATAATGGGTAGGAGTCGAGAGGTGAAGAGTGTATGTGTGTGTGTGCGTGTGTGCGTGTGTGCGTGCGTCTTTGAGTGTGTGTGTGAATGTGTGTGTGTCAGTGTGTGTGTGTCCGGTCGGCTCGCAGAGATGAGAACACGGCCGTGGCAAGAAGGCCCTGCCTGTCGTAAGAGGCGACTAATAGGTAGGAGTCGAGAGGTGAAGAATATATGTGTGTGTGCGTGTGTGCGTGTGTGTGTGTGTGTGTGAGTGTATGTGTGTGTGCGTGTGTGCGTGCGTGTGTGCGTGTGCGTGTGCGTGTGTGCGTGTGCGTGTGAGTGTGTGTGTGTGTGTGTGTGTATGTGTGTGTGTGTCCCTTCGGCTCGCAGTGATAAGAAAACAGCCGTGGCAAGAAGGCCATGCAAATCGTACGGGGCGACTAATGGGTAGGAGTCGAGAGCAGAAGAGTGTATGTGTGCATGCGTGTGTGCGTGTGTTTGTGTGAGTGTGTGTGTATGTATGTGTGTGTCCGTTCGGCTCGCAGAGATTAGAATACGGCCGAGGCAATAAGTTCATGCCTGTCGTAAGAGGCGACTAATGGGTAGGAGTCGAGAGGTGAAGAGTGTATTTGTGTGTGTGTGTGCGTGTGTGCGTGTGTGTGTGCGTGTGTGTGTGTGAGTGTGTGTGTCCGTTCGGCTCGCCGAGATAAGAACACGGCCGTGGCAAGAAGGTCCTGCCTGTCGTAAGAAGCGACAAATGAATAGGAGTCGAGAGGTGAAAAGTGTATGTGTCTGTGTGTGTGCAACTTTTTTCTAGCAGTGCAAAAGTGCTGGAATGACTACATATGTACTCGTTGTGCTCTCGCAATTACAAAAAGGTAACGCACCGTTAGAAAATCTTATTACTTTCCTAACTTTTTTTCTAGCGGTGCAAAAGTGCTGGAATGACTACATATGTACTCGTTGTGCTCTCGCAATTACAAAAAGGTAACGCACCGTTAGAAAATCTTATTAGTTTCCTAACTTTTTTTCCAGCGGTGCAAAAGTGCTGGAATGACTACATATGTAATTGTCGTGCTCTCGCAATTACAAAAAGGTAACGCACCGTTAGAAAATCTTATTACTTTCCTAACTTTTTTTCTAGCGGTGCAAAAGTGCTGGAATGACTACATATGTACTCGTTGTGCTCTCGCAATTACAAAAAGGTAACGCACCGTTAGAAAATCTTATTAGTTTCCTAACTTTTTTTCTAGCGGTGCAAAAGTGTTGGAATGACTACATATGTAATTGTCGTGCTCTCGCAATTACAAAAAGGTAACGCACCGTTAGAAAATCCTATTATTTTCCTAACTTTTTTTCTAGCAGTGCAAAAGTGCTGGAATGACTACATATGTACTCGTTGTGCTCTCGCAATTACAAAAAGGTAACGCACCGTTAGAAAATCTTATTAGTTTCCTAACTTTTTTTCTAGCGGTGCAAAAGTGTTGGAATGACTACATATGTAATTGTCGTGCTCTCGCAATTACAAAAAGGTAACGCACCGTTAGAAAATCTTATTAGTTTCCTAACTTTTTTTCTAGCGGTGCAAAAGTGCTGGAATGACTACATATGTACTCGTTGTGCTCTCGCAATTACAAAAAGGTATCGCACCGTTAGAAAATCTTATTAGTTTCCTAACATTTTTTCTAGCGGTGCAAAAGTGCTGGAACGACTACATATGTAATTGTCGTGCTCTCGCAATTACAAAAAGGTAACGCACCGTTAGAAAATCCTATTAGTTTCCTAACTTTTTTTCTAGCAGTGCAAAAGTGCTGGAATGACTACATATGTAATTGTCGTGCTCTCGCAATTACAAAAAGGTAACGCACCGTTAGAAAATCTTATTAGTTTCCTAACTTTTTTTCTAGCGGTGCAAAAGTGCTGGAATGACTACATATGTACTCGTTGTGCTCTCGCAATTACAAAAAGGTAACGCACCGTTAGAAAATCCTATTATTTTCCTAACTTTTTTTCTAGCAGTGCAAAAGTGCTGGAATGACTACATATGTACTCGTTGTGCTCTCGCAATTACAAAAAGGTAACGCACCGTTAGAAAATCTTATTAGTTTCCTAACTTTTTTTCTAGCAGTGCAAAAGTGCTGGAATGACTACATATGTACTCGTTGTGCTCTCGCAATTACAAAAAGGTAACGCACCGTTAGAAAATCTTATTAGTTTCCTAACTTTTTTTCTAGCGGTGCAAAAGTGCTGGAATGACTACATATGTACTCGTTGTGCTCTCGCAATTACAAAAAGGTAACGCACCGTTAGAAAATCTTATTAGTTTCCTAACATTTTTTCTAGCGGTGCAAAAGTGCTGGAACGACTACATATGTAATTGTCGTGCTCTCGCAATTACAAAAAGGTAACGCACCGTTAGAAAATCCTATTAGTTTTCTAACTTTTTCTCTAGCGGTGCAAAAGTGCTGGAATGACTACATATGTACTCGTTGTGCTCTCGCAATTACAAAAAGGTAACGCACCGTTAGAAAATCTTATTACTTTCCTAACTTTTTTTCTAGCAGTGCAAAAGTGCTGGAATGACTACATATGTACTCGTTGTGCTCTCGCAATTACAAAAAGGTAACGCACCGTTAGAAAATCTTATTAGTTTACTAACTTTTTTTCTAGCGGTGCAAAAGTGCTGGAATGACTACATATGTACTCGTTGTGCTCTCGCAATTACAAAAAGGTAACGCACCGTTAGAAAATCTTATTAGTTTCCTAACATTTTTTCTAGCGGTGCAAAAGTGCTGGAACGACTACATATGTAATTGTCGTGCTCTCGCAATTACAAAAAGGTAACGCACCGTTAGAAAATCCTATTAGTTTCCTAACTTTTTTTCTAGCAGTGCAAAAGTGCTGGAATGACTACATATGTAATTGTCGTGCTCTCGCAATTACAAAAAGGTAACGCACCGTTAGAAAATCTTATTAGTTTCCTAACTTTTTTTCTAGCGGTGCAAAAGTGCTGGAATGACTACATATGTACTCGTTGTGCTCTCGCAATTACAAAAAGGTAACGCACCGTTAGAAAATCTTATTAGTTTCCTAACATTTTTTCTAGCGGTGCAAAAGTGCTGGAACGACTACATATGTAATTGTCGTGCTCTCGCAATTAAAAAAAGGTAACGCACCGTTAGAAAATCCTATTAGTTTCTTAACTTTTTTTCTAGCAGTGCAAAAGTGCTGGAATGACTACATATGTAATTGTCGTGCTCTCGCAATTACAAAAAGGTAACGCACCGTTAGAAAATCTTATTAGTTTCCTAACTTTTTTTCTAGCGGTGCAAAAGTGTTGGAATGACTACATATGTAATTGTCGTGCTCTCGCAATTACAAAAAGGTAACGCACCGTTAGAAAATCCTATTATTTTCCTAACTTTTTTTCTAGCGGTGCAAAAGTGGTGGAATGACTACATATGTAATTGTTGTGCTCTCAGAATTCTAAAAAGATAACGCACCGTTAGAAAATCTTATTAGTTTCGTAACTTTTTTTCTACCGGTGCAAAAGTGCTGGAACGACTACATATGTAATTGTTGTGCTCTCGCAATTACAAAAAGGTAACGCACCGTTAGAAAATCTTATTAGTTTCCTAACTTTTTTTCCAGCGGTGCAAAAGTGCTGGAATGACTACATATGTAATTGTCGTGCTCTCGCAATTACAAAAAGGTAACGCACCGTTAGAAAATCTTATTAGTTTCCTAACTTTTTTTCTAGCGGTGAAAAGTGCTGGAATGATCACATATGTGATTGTTGTGCTCTCGGCGTTCCAAAAAGGTAACGCACCGTTAGAAAATCTTATTAGTTTCCTAACTTTTTTCTAGCAGTGCAAAAGTGCTGGAATGACTACATATGTACTCGTTGTGCTCTCGCAATTACAAAAAGGTAACGCACCGTTAGAAAATCTTATTACTTTCCTAACTTTTTTTCTAGCGGTGCAAAAGTGCTGGAATGACTACATATGTACTCGTTGTGCTCTCGCAATTACAAAAAGGTAACGCACCGTTAGAAAATCTTATTAGTTTCCTAACTTTTTTTCCAGCGGTGCAAAAGTGCTGGAATGACTACATATGTAATTGTCGTGCTCTCGCAATTACAAAAAGGTAACGCACCGTTAGAAAATCTTATTACTTTCCTAACTTTTTTTCTAGCGGTGCAAAAGTGCTGGAATGACTACATATGTACTCGTTGTGCTCTCGCAATTACAAAAAGGTAACGCACCGTTAGAAAATCTTATTAGTTTCCTAACTTTTTTTCTAGCGGTGCAAAAGTGTTGGAATGACTACATATGTAATTGTCGTGCTCTCGCAATTACAAAAAGGTAACGCACCGTTAGAAAATCCTATTATTTTCCTAACTTTTTTTCTAGCAGTGCAAAAGTGCTGGAATGACTACATATGTACTCGTTGTGCTCTCGCAATTACAAAAAGGTAACGCACCGTTAGAAAATCTTATTAGTTTCCTAACTTTTTTTCTAGCGGTGCAAAAGTGCTGGAATGACTACATATGTACTCGTTGTGCTCTCGCAATTACAAAAAGGTAACGCACCGTTAGAAAATCTTATTAGTTTTCTAACATTTTTTCTAGCGGTGCAAAAGTGCTGGAACGACTACATATGTAATTGTCGTGCTCTCGCAATTACAAAAAGGTAACGCACCGTTAGAAAATCCTATTAGTTTCCTAACTTTTTTTCTAGCAGTGCAAAAGTGCTGGAATGACTACATATGTAATTGTCGTGCTCTCGCAATTACAAAAAGGTAACGCACCGTTAGAAAATCTTATTAGTTTCCTAACTTTTTTTCTAGCGGTGCAAAAGTGCTGGAATGACTACATATGTACTCGTTGTGCTCTCGCAATTACAAAAAGGTAACGCACCGTTAGAAAATCCTATTAGTTTCTTAACTTTTTTTCTAGCAGTGCAAAAGTGCTGGAATGACTACATATGTAATTGTCGTGCTCTCGCAATTACAAAAAGGTAACGGACCGTTAGAAAATCTTATTAGTTTCCTAACTTTTTTTCTAGCGGTGCAAAAGTGTTGGAATGACTACATATGTAATTGTCGTGCTCTCGCAATTACAAAAAGGTAACGCACCGTTAGAAAATCCTATTAGTTTCTTAACTTTTTTTCTAGCAGTGCAAAAGTGCTGGAATGACTACATATGTACTCGTTGTGCTCTCGCAATTACAAAAAGGTAACGCACCGTTAGAAAATCTTATTAGTTTCCTAACATTTTTTCTAGCGGTGCAAAAGTGCTGGAACGACTACATATGTAATTGTCGTGCTCTCGCAATTACAAAAAGGTAACGCACCGTTAGAAAATCTTATTAGTTTCCTAACTTTTTTTCTAGCGGTGCAAAAGTGCTGGAATGACTACATATGTACTCGTTGTGCTCTCGCAATTACAAAAAGGTAACGCACCGTTAGAAAATCTTATTAGTTTCCTAACTTTTTTTCTAGCGGTGCAAAAGTGCTGGAATGACTACATATGTACTCGTTGTGCTCTCGCAATTACAAAAAGGTAACGCACCGTTAGAAAATCTTATTACTTTCCTAACTTTTTTTCTAGCGGTGCAAAAGTGCTGGAATGACTACATATGTAATTGTCGTGCTCTCGCAATTACAAAAAGGTAACGGACCGTTAGAAAATCTTATTAGTTTCCTAACTTTTTTTCTAGCGGTGCAAAAGTGTTGGAATGACTACATATGTAATTGTCGTGCTCTCGCAATTACAAAAAGGTAACGCACCGTTAGAAAATCCTATTAGTTTCTTAACTTTTTTTCTAGCAGTGCAAAAGTGCTGGAATGACTACATATGTACTCGTTGTGCTCTCGCAATTACAAAAAGGTAACGCACCGTTAGAAAATCTTATTAGTTTCCTAACATTTTTTCTAGCGGTGCAAAAGTGCTGGAACGACTACATATGTAATTGTCGTGCTCTCGCAATTACAAAAAGGTAACGCACCGTTAGAAAATCCTATTAGTTTCTTAACTTTTTTTCTAGCAGTGCAAAAGTGCTGGAATGACTACATATGTAATTGTCGTGCTCTCGCAATTATAAAAAGGTAACGCACCGTTAGAAAATCTTATTAGTTTCCTAACTTTTTTTCTAGCGGTGCAAAAGTGTTGGAATGACTACATATGTAATTGTCGTGCTCTCGCAATTACAAAAAGGTAACGCACCGTTAGAAAATCTTATTACTTTCCTAACTTTTTTTCTAGCGGTGCAAAAGTGCTGGAATGACTACATATGTAATTGTCGTGCTCTCGCAATTACAAAAAGGTAACGCACCGTTAGAAAATCTTATTAGTTTCCTAACTTTTTTTCTAGCGGTGCAAAAGTGTTGGAATGACTACATATGTAATTGTCGTGCTCTCGCAATTACAAAAAGGTAACGCACCGTTAGAAAATCTTATTAGTTTCCTAACTTTTTTTCTAGCGGTGCAAAAGTGTTGGAATGACTACATATGTACTCGTTGTGCTCTCGCAATTACAAAAAGGTAACGCACCGTTAGAAAATCTTATTACTTGCCTAACTTTTTTTCTAGCGGTGCAAAAGTGCTGGAATGACTACATATGTACTCGTTGTGCTCTCGCAATTACAAAAAGGTAACGCACCGTTAGAAAATCTTATTAGTTTCCTAACTTTTTTCCAGCGGTGCAAAAGTGCTGGAATGACTACATATGTAATTGTCGTGCTCTCGCAATTACAAAAAGGTAACGCACCGTTAGAAAATCTTATTACTTTCCTAACTTTTTTCTAGCGGTGCAAAAGTGCTGGAATGACTACATATGTAATTGTCGTGCTCTCGCAATTACAAAAAGGTAACGCACCGTTAGAAAATCCTATTAGTTTCCTAACTTTTTTTCTAGCAGTGCAAAAGTGATGGAATGACTACATATGTACTCGTTGTGCTCTCGCAATTACAAAAAGGTAACGCACCGTTAGAAAATCTTATTACTTTCCTAACTTTTTTTCTAGCAGTGCAAAAGTGCTGGAATGACTACATATGTACTCGTTGTGCTCTCGCAATTACAAAAAGGTAACGCACCGTTAGAAAATCTTATTAGTTTCCTAACTTTTTTTCTAGCGGTGCAAAAGTGCTGGAATGACTACATATGTACTCGTTGTGCTCTCGCAATTACAAAAAGGTAACGCACCGTTAGAAAATCTTATTAGTTTCCTAACATTTTTTCTAGCGGTGCAAAAGTGCTGGAACGACTACATATGTAATTGTCGTGCTCTCGCAATTACAAAAAGGTAACGCACCGTTAGAAAATCCTATTAGTTTCCTAACATTTTTTCTAGCAGTGCAAAAGTGCTGGAATGACTACATATGTAATTGTCGTGTTCTCGCAATTACAAAAAGGTAACGCACCGTTAGAAAATCTTATTAGTTTCCTAACTTTTTTTCTAGCGGTGCAAAAGTGCTGGAATGACTACATATGTAATTGTCGTGCTCTCGCAATTACAAAAAGGTAACGCACCGTTAGAAAATCTTATTAGTTTCCTAACTTTTTTTCTAGCGGAGCAAAAGTGCTGGAATGACTACATATGTACTCGTTGTGCTCTCGCAATTACAAAAAGGTAACGCACCGTTAGAAAATCTTATTAGTTTCCTAACATTTTTTCTAGCGGTGCAAAAGTGCTGGAACGACTACATATGTAATTGTCGTGCTCTCGCAATTACAAAAAGGTAACGCACCGTTAGAAAATCTTATTAGTTTCCTAACTTTTTTTCTAGCGGTGCAAAAGTGCTGGAATGACTACATATGTACTCGTTGTGCTCTCGCAATTACAAAAAGGTAACGCACCGTTAGAAAATCTTATTAGTTTCCTAACTTTTTTTCTAGCGGTGCAAAAGTGCTGGAATGACTACATATGTACTCGTTGTGCTCTCGCAATTACAAAAAGGTAACGCACCGTTAGAAAATCTTATTGGTTTCCTAACTTTTTTTCTAGCGGTGCAAAAGTGCTGGAATGACTACATATGTACTCGTTGTGCTCTCGCAATTACAAAAAGGTAACGCACCGTTAGAAAATCCTATTAGTTTTCTAACTTTTTTTCTAGCGGTGCAAAAGTGCTGGAACGACTACATATGTAATTGTCGTGCTCTCGCAATTACAAAAAGGTAACGCACCGTTAGAAAATCCTATTATTTTCCTAACTTTTTTTCTAGCAGTGCAAAAGTGCTGGAATGACTACATATGTACTCGTTGTGCTCTCGCAATTACAAAAAGGTAACGCACCGTTAGAAAATCTTATTAGTTTCCTAACTTTTTTTCTAGCAGTGCAAAAGTGCTGGAATGACTACATATGTACTCGTTGTGCTCTCGCAATTACAAAAAGGTAACGCACCGTTAGAAAATCTTATTAGTTTCCTAACATTTTTTCTAGCGGTGCAAAAGTGTTGGAATGACTACATATGTAATTGTCGTGCTCTCGCAATTACAAAAAGGTAACGCACCGTTAGAAAATCCTATTAGTTTCCTAACATTTTTTCTAGCGGTGCAAAAGTGCTGGAACGACTACATATGTAATTGTCGTGCTCTCGCAATTACAAAAAGGTAACGCACCGTTAGAAAATCTTATTAGTTTCCTAATTTTTTTTCTAGCGGTGCAAAAGTGCTGGAATGACTACATATGTACTCGTTGTGCTCTCGCAATTACAAAAAGGTAACGCACCGTTAGAAAATCTTATTAGTTTCCTAACATTTTTTCTAGCGGTGCAAATGTGCTGGAACGACTACATATGTAATTGTCGTGCTCTCGCAATTACAAAAAGGTAACGCACCGTTAGAAAATCTTATTAGTTTCCTAACTTTTTTTCTAGCGGTGCAAAAGTGTTGGAATGACTACATATGTAATTGTCGTGCTCTCGCAATTACAAAAAGGTAACGCACCGTTAGAAAATCTTATTAGTTTCCTAACTTTTTTTCTAGCGGTGCAAAAGTGCTGGAATGATCACATATGTGATTGTTGTGCTCTCGGCGTTCCAAAAAGGTAACGCACCGTTAGAAAATCTTATTAGTTTCCTAACTTTTTTCTAGCAGTGCAAAAGTGCTGGAATGACTACATATGTACTCGTTGTGCTCTCGCAATTACAAAAAGGTAACGCACCGTTAGAAAATCTTATTACTTTCCTAACTTTTTTTCTAGCGGTGCAAAAGTGCTGGAATGACTACATATGTACTCGTTGTGCTCTCGCAATTACAAAAAGGTAACGCACCGTTAGAAAATCTTATTAGTTTCGTAACTTTTTTTCTAGCGGTGCAAAAGTGCTGGAACGACTACATATGTAATTGTTGTGCTCTCGCAATTACAAAAAGGTAACGCACCGTTAGAAAATCTTATTAGTTTCCTAACTTTTTTCCAGCGGTGCAAAAGTGCTGGAATGACTACATATGTAATTGTCGTGCTCTCGCAATTACAAAAAGGTAACGCACCGTTAGAAAATCTTATTACTTTCCTAACTTTTTTCTAGCGGTGCAAAAGTGCTGGAATGACTACATATGTACTCGTTGTGCTCTCGCAATTACAAAAAGGTAACGCACCGTTAGAAAATCTTATTAGTTTCCTAACTTTTTTTCTAGCGGTGCAAAAGTGTTGGAATGACTACATATGTAATTGTCGTGCTCTCGCAATTACAAAAAGGTAACGCACCGTTAGAAAATCCTATTAGTTTCCTAACTTTTTTTCTAGCAGTGCAAAAGTGCTGGAATGACTACATATGTACTCGTTGTGCTCTCGCAATTACAAAAAGGTAACGCACCGTTAGAAAATCTTATTAGTTTCCTAACTTTTTTTCTAGCGGTGCAAAAGTGCTGGAATGACTACATATGTACTCGTTGTGCTCTCGCAATTACAAAAAGGTAACGCACCGTTAGAAAATCTTATTAGTTTCCTAACATTTTTTCTAGCGGTGCAAATGTGCTGGAACGACTACATATGTAATTGTCGTGCTCTCGCAATTACAAAAAGGTAACGCACCGTTAGAAAATCTTATTAGTTTCCTAACTTTTTTTCTAGCGGTGCAAAAGTGTTGGAATGACTACATATGTAATTGTCGTGCTTTCGCAATTGCAAAAAGGTAACGCACCGTTAGAAAATCTTATTAGTTTCCTAACTTTTTTTCTAGCGGTGCAAAAGTGCTGGAATGACTACATATGTACTCGTTGTGCTCTCGCAATTACAAAAAGGTAACGCACCGTTAGAAAATCTTATTAGTTTCCTAACATTTTTTCTAGCGGTGCAAATGTGCTGGAACGACTACATATGTAATTGTCGTGCTCTCGCAATTACAAAAAGGTAACGCACCGTTAGAAAATCTTATTACTTTCCTAACTTTTTTCTAGCGGTGCAAAAGTGCTGGAATGACTACATATGTACTCGTTGTGCTCTCGCAATTACAAAAAGGTAACGCACCGTTAGAAAATCTTATTAGTTTCGTAACTTTTTTTCTAGCGGTGCAAAAGTGCTGGAACGACTACATATGTCATTGTTGTGCTCTCGCAATAACAAAAAGGTAACGCACCGTTAGAAAATCTTATTAGTTTCCTAACTTTTTTTCCAGCGGTGCAAAAGTGCTGGAATGACTACATATGTAATTGTCGTGCTCTCGCAATTACAAAAAGGTAACGCACCGTTAGAAAATCTTATTACTTTCCTAACTTTTTTTCTAGCGGTGCAAAAGTGCTGGAATGACTACATATGTACTCGTTGTGCTCTCGCAATTACAAAAAGGTAACGCACCGTTAGAAAATCTTATTAGTTTCCTAACTTTTTTTCTAGCGGTGCAAAAGTGTTGGAATGACTACATATGTAATTGTCGTGCTCTCGCAATTACAAAAAGGTAACGCACCGTTAGAAAATCCTATTAGTTTCCTAACTTTTTTTCTAGCAGTGCAAAAGTGCTGGAATGACTACATATGTACTCGTTGTGCTCTCGCAATTACAAAAAGGTAACGCACCGTTAGAAAATCTTATTAGTTTCCTAACTTTTTTTCTAGCGGTGCAAAAGTGCTGGAATGACTACATATGTACTCGTTGTGCTCTCGCAATTACAAAAAGGTAACGCACCGTTAGAAAATCTTATTACTTTCCTAACTTTTTTTCTAGCGGAGCAAAAGTGCTGGAATGACTACATATGTAATTGTTGTGCTCTCGCAATTACAAAAAGGTAACGCACCGTTAGAAAATCTTATTACTTTCCTAACTTTTTTTCTAGCGGTGCAAAAGTGCTGGAATGACTACATATGTACTCGTTGTGCTCTCGCAATTACAAAAAGGTAACGCACCGTTAGAAAATCTTATTAGTTTCCTAACTTTTTTTCTAGCGGTGCAAAAGTGCTGGAATGACTACATATGTACTCGTTGTGCTCTCGCAATTACAAAAAGGTAACGCACCGTTAGAAAATCTTATTAGTTTCCTAACATTTTTTCTAGCGGTGCAAAAGTGCTGGAACGACTACATATGTAATTGTCGTGCTCTCGCAATTACAAAAAGGTAACGCACCGTTAGAAAATCTTATTAGTTTCCTAACTTTTTTTCTAGCGGTGCAAAAGTGTTGGAATGACTACATATGTAATTGTCGTGCTTTCGCAATTGCAAAAAGGTAACGCACCGTTAGAAAATCTTATTAGTTTCCTAACTTTTTTTCTAGCGGTGCAAAAGTGCTGGAATGACTACATATGTACTCGTTGTGCTCTCGCAATTACAAAAAGGTAACGCACCGTTAGAAAATCTTATTAGTTTCCTAACATTTTTTCTAGCGGTGCAAATGTGCTGGAATGACTACATATGTAATTGTCGTGCTCTCGCAATTACAAAAAGGTAACGCACCGTTAGAAAATCTTATTACTTTCCTAACTTTTTTTCTAGCGGTGCAAAAGTGCTGGAATGACTACATATGTACTCGTTGTGCTCTCGCAATTACAAAAAGGTAACGCACCGTTAGAAAATCTTATTAGTTTCCTAACTTTTTTTCTAGCGGTGCAAAAGTGTTGGAATGACTACATATGTAATTGTCGTGCTCTCGCAATTACAAAAAGGTAACGCACCGTTAGAAAATCTTATTAGTTTCCTAACTTTTTTTCTAGCGGTGCAAAAGTGCTGGAATGACTACATATGTACGTACTCGTTGTGCTCTCGCAATTACAAAAAGGTAACGCACCGTTAGAAAATCTTATTACTTTCCTAACTTTTTTTCTAGCGGAACAAAAGTGCTGGAATGACTACATATGTAATTGTTGTGCTCTCGCAATTACAAAAAGGTAACGCACCGTTAGAAAATCTTATTACTTTCCTAACTTTTTTTCTAGCGGTGCAAAAGTGCTGGAATGACTACATATGTACTCGTTGTGCTCTCGCAATTACAAAAAGGTAACGCACCGTTAGAAAATCTTATTAGTTTCCTAACTTTTTTTCTAGCGGTGCAAAAGTGCTGGAATGACTACATATGTACTCGTTGTGCTCTCGCAATTACAAAAAGGTAACGCACCGTTAGAAAATCTTATTAGTTTCCTAACATTTTTTCTAGCGGTGCAAAAGTGCTGGAACGACTACATATGTAATTGTCGTGCTCTCGCAATTACAAAAAGGTAACGCACCGTTAGAAAATCCTATTAGTTTCTTAACTTTTTTTCTAGCAGTGCAAAAGTGCTGGAACGACTACATATGTAATTGTCGTGCTCTCGCAATTACAAAAAGGTAACGCACCGTTAGAAAATCCTATTAGTTTCCTAACTTTTTTTCTAGCAGTGCAAAAGTGTTGGAATGACTACATATGTAATTGTCGTGCTCTCGCAATTACAAAAAGGTAACGCACCGTTAGAAAATCTTATTACTTTCCTAACTTTTTTTCTAGCGGTGCAAAAGTGCTGGTATGACTACATATGTAATTGTTGTGCTCTCGCAATTACAAAAAGGTAACGCACCGTTAGAAATTCTTATTACTTTCCTAACTTTTTTTCTAGCGGTGCAAAAGTGCTGGAATGACTACATATGTACTCGTTGTGCTCTCGCAATTACAAAAAGGTAACGCACCGTTAGAAAATCTTATTAGTTTCGTAACTTTTTTTCTAGCGGTGCAAAAGTGCTGGAACTACTACATATGTAATTGTTGTGCTCTCGCAATTACAAAAAGGTAACGCACCGTTAGAAAATCTTATTAGTTTCCTAACTTTTTTTCCAGCGGTGCAAAAGTGCTGGAATGACTACATATGTAATTGTCGTGCTCTCGCAATTACAAAAAGGTAACGCACCGTTAGAAAATCTTATTACTTTCCTAACTTTTTTTCTAGCGGTGCAAAAGTGCTGGAATGACTACATATGTACTCGTTGTGCTCTCGCAATTACAAAAAGGTAACGCACCGTTAGAAAATCTTATTAGTTTCCTAACTTTTTTTCTAGCGGTGCAAAAGTGTTGGAATGACTACATATGTAATTGTCGTGCTCTCGCAATTACAAAAAGGTAACGCACCGTTAGAAAATCTTATTACTTTCCTAACTTTTTTTCTAGCGGAGCAAAAGTGCTGGAATGACTACATATGTAATTGTTGTGCTCTCGCAATTACAAAAAGGTAACGCACCGTTAGAAAATCTTATTACTTTCCTAACTTTTTTTCTAGCGGTGCAAAAGTGCTGGAATGACTACATATGTACTCGTTGTGCTCTCGCAATTACAAAAAGGTAACGCACCGTTAGAAAATCTTATTAGTTTCCTAACTTTTTTTCTAGCGGTGCAAAAGTGTTGGAATGACTACATATGTAATTGTCGTGCTCTCGCAATTACAAAAAGGTAACGCACCGTTAGAAAATCCTATTAGTTTCCTAACTTTTTTTCTAGCAGTGCAAAAGTGCTGGAATGACTACATATGTACTCGTTGTGCTCTCGCAATTACAAAAAGGTAACGCACCGTTAGAAAATCTTATTAGTTTCCTAACTTTTTTTCTAGCGGTGCAAAAGTGCTGGAATGATCACATGTGTGATTGTTGTGCTCTCGGCGTTCCAAAAAGGTAACGCACCGTTAGAAAATCTAATTAGTTTCCTAACTTTTTTCTAGCAGTGCAAAAGTGCTGGAATGACTACATATGTACTCGTTGTGCTCTCGCAATTACAAAAAGGTAACGCACCGTTAGAAAATCTTATTACTTTCCTAACTTTTTTTCTAGCGGTGCAAAAGTGCTGGAATGACTACATATGTACTCGTTGTGCTCTCGCAATTACAAAAAGGTAACGCACCGTTAGAAAATCTTATTAGTTTCGTAACTTTTTTTCTAGCGGTGCAAAAGTGCTGGAACGACTACATATGTAATTGTTGTGCTCTCGCAATTACAAAAAGGTAACGCACCGTTAGAAAATCTTATTAGTTTCCTAACTTTTTTTCCAGCGGTGCAAAAGTGCTGGAATGACTACATATGTAATTGTCGTGCTCTCGCAATTACAAAAAGGTAACGCACCGTTAGAAAATCTTATTACTTTCCTAACTTTTTTTCTAGCGGTGCAAAAGTGCTGGAATGACTACATATGTACTCGTTGTGCTCTCGCAATTACAAAAAGGTAACGCACCGTTAGAAAATCTTATTAGTTTCCTAACTTTTTTTCTAGCGGTGCAAAAGTGTTGGAATGACTACATATGTAATTGTCGTGCTCTCGCAATTACAAAAAGGTAACGCACCGTTAGAAAATCCTATTAGTTTCCTAACTTTTTTTCTAGCAGTGCAAAAGTGCTGGAATGACTACATATGTACTCGTTGTGCTCTCGCAATTACAAAAAGGTAACGCACCGTTAGAAAATCTTATTAGTTTCCTAACTTTTTTTCTAGCGGTGCAAAAGTGCTGGAATGATCACATATGTGATTGTTGTGCTCTCGGCGTTCCAAAAAGGTAACGCACCGTTAGAAAATCTTATTAGTTTCCTAACTTTTTTCTAGCAGTGCAAAAGTGCTGGAATGACTACATATGTACTCGTTGTGCTCTCGCAATTACAAAAAGGTAACGCACCGTTAGAAAATCTTATTACTTTCCTAACTTTTTTTCTAGCGGTGCAAAAGTGCTGGAATGACTACATATGTACTCGTTGTGCTCTCGCAATTACAAAAAGGTAACGCACCGTTAGAAAATCTTATTAGTTTCGTAACTTTTTTTCTAGCGGTGCAAAAGTGCTGGAACGACTACATATGTAATTGTTGTGCTCTCGCAATTACAAAAAGGTAACGCACCGTTAGAAAATCTTATTAGTTTCCTAACTTTTTTTCCAGCGGTGCAAAAGTGCTGGAATGACTACATATGTAATTGTCGTGCTCTCGCAATTACAAAAAGGTAACGCACCGTTAGAAAATCTTATTACTTTCCTAACTTTTTTTCTAGCGGTGCAAAAGTGCTGGAATGACTACATATGTACTCGTTGTGCTCTCGCAATTACAAAAAGGTAACGCACTGTTAGAAAATCTTATTAGTTTCCTAACTTTTTTTCTAGCGGTGCAAAAGTGTTGGAATGACTACATATGTAATTGTCGTGCTCTCGCAATTACAAAAAGGTAACGCACCGTTAGAAAATCCTATTAGTTTCCTAACTTTTTTTCTAGCAGTGCAAAAGTGCTGGAATGACTACATATGTGATTGTTGTGCTCTCGGCGTTCCAAAAAGGTAACGCACCGTTAGAAAATCTTATTAGTTTCCTAACTTTTTTCTAGCAGTGCAAAAGTGCTAAAATGACTACATATGTACTCGTTGTGCTCTCGCAATTACAAAAAGGTAACGCACCGTTAGAAAATCTTATTACTTTCCTAACTTTTTTTCTAGCAGTGCAAAAGTGCTGGAATGACTACATATGTAATTGTCGTGCTCTCGCAATTACAAAAAGGTAACGCACCGTTAGAAAATCTTATTGGTTTCCCAACTTTTTTTCTAGTGGTGCAAAAGTGCTGGTATGACTACATATGTAATTGTTGTGCTCTCGCAATTACAAAAAGGTAACGCACCGTTAGAAAATCTTATTACTTTCCTAACTTTTTTTCTAGCGGAGCAAAAGTGCTGGAATGACTACATATGTAATTGTTGTGCTCTCGCAATTACAAAAAGGTAACGCACCGTTAGAAAATCTTATTACTTTCCTAACTTTTTTTCTAGCGGTGCAAAAGTGCTGGAATGACTACATATGTGATTGTTGTGCTCTCGGCGTTCCAAAAAGGTAACGCACCGTTAGAAAATCTTATTAGTTTCCTAACTTTTTTCTAGCAGTGCAAAAGTGCTGGAATGACTACATATGTACTCGTTGTGCTCTCGCAATTACAAAAAGGTAACGCACCGTTAGAAAATCTTATTACTTTCCTAACTTTTTTTCTAGCGGTGCAAAAGTGCTGGAATGACTACATATGTACTCGTTGTGCTCTCGCAATTACAAAAAGGTAACGCACCGTTAGAAAATCTTATTAGTTTCGTAACTTTTTTTCTAGCGGTGCAAAAGTGCTGGAACGACTACATATGTAATTGTTGTGCTCTCGCAATTACAAAAAGGCAACGCACCGTTAGAAAATCTTATTAGTTTCCTAACATTTTTTCTAGCGGTGCAAATGTGCTGGAACGACTACATATGTAATTGTCGTGCTCTCGCAATTACAAAAAGGTAACGCACCGTTAGAAAATCTTATTAGTTTCCTAACTTTTTTTCTAGCGGTGCAAAAGTGTTGGAATGACTACATATGTAATTGTCGTGCTTTCGCAATTGCAAAAAGGTAACGCACCGTTAGAAAATCTTATTAGTTTCCTAACATTTTTTCTAGCGGTGCAAATGTGCTGGAACGACTACATATGTAATTGTCGTGCTCTCGCAATTACAAAAAGGTAACGCACCGTTAGAAAATCTTATTAGTTTCCTAACTTTTTTTCTAGCGGTGCAAAAGTGTTGGAATGACTACATATGTAATTGTCGTGCTTTCGCAATTGCAAAAAGGTAACGCACCGTTAGAAAATCTTATTAGTTTCCTAACTTTTTTTCTAGCGGTGCAAAAGTGCTGGAATGACTACATATGCACTCGTTGTGCTCTCGCAATTACAAAAAGGTAACGCACCGTTAGAAAATCTTATTAGTTTCCTAACATTTTTTCTAGCGGTGCAAATGTGCTGGAACGACTACATATGTAATTGTCGTGCTCTCGCAATTACAAAAAGGTAACGCACCGTTAGAAAATCTTATTACTTTCCTAACTTTTTTCTAGCGGTGCAAAAGTGCTGGAATGACTACATATGTACTCGTTGTGCTCTCGCAATTACAAAAAGGTAACGCACCGTTAGAAAATCTTATTAGTTTCGTAACTTTTTTTCTAGCGGTGCAAAAGTGCTGGAACGACTACATATGTCATTGTTGTGCTCTCGCAATAACAAAAAGGTAACGCACCGTTAGAAAATCTTATTAGTTTCCTAACTTTTTTTCCAGCGGTGCAAAAGTGCTGGAATGACTACATATGTAATTGTCGTGCTCTCGCAATTACAAAAAGGTAACGCACCGTTAGAAAATCTTATTACTTTCCTAACTTTTTTTCTAGCGGTGCAAAAGTGCTGGAATGACTACATATGTACTCGTTGTGCTCTCGCAATTACAAAAAGGTAACGCACCGTTAGAAAATCTTATTAGTTTCCTAACTTTTTTTCTAGCGGTGCAAAAGTGTTGGAATGACTACATATGTAATTGTCGTGCTCTCGCAATTACAAAAAGGTAACGCACCGTTAGAAAATCCTATTAGTTTCCTAACTTTTTTTCTAGCAGTGCAAAAGTGCTGGAATGACTACATATGTACTCGTTGTGCTCTCGCAATTACAAAAAGGTAACGCACCGTTAGAAAATCTTATTAGTTTCCTAACTTTTTTTCTAGCGGTGCAAAAGTGCTGGAATGACTACATATGTACGTACTCGTTGTGCTTTCGCAATTGCAAAAAGGTAACGCACCGTTAGAAAATCTTATTAGTTTCCTAACATTTTTTCTAGCGGTGCAAATGTGCTGGAACGACTACATATGTAATTGTCGTGCTCTCGCAATTACAAAAAGGTAACGCACCGTTAGAAAATCTTATTAGTTTCCTAACTTTTTTTCTAGCGGTGCAAAAGTGTTGGAATGACTACATATGTAATTGTCGTGCTTTCGCAATTGCAAAAAGGTAACGCACCGTTAGAAAATCTTATTAGTTTCCTAACTTTTTTTCTAGCGGTGCAAAAGTGCTGGAATGACTACATATGTACTCGTTGTGCTCTCGCAATTACAAAAAGGTAACGCACCGTTAGAAAATCTTATTAGTTTCCTAACATTTTTTCTAGCGGTGCAAATGTGCTGGAACGACTACATATGTAATTGTCGTGCTCTCGCAATTACAAAAAGGTAACGCACCGTTAGAAAATCTTATTACTTTCCTAACTTTTTTCTAGCGGTGCAAAAGTGCTGGAATGACTACATATGTACTCGTTGTGCTCTCGCAATTACAAAAAGGTAACGCACCGTTAGAAAATCTTATTAGTTTCGTAACTTTTTTTCTAGCGGTGCAAAAGTGCTGGAACGACTACATATGTCATTGTTGTGCTCTCGCAATAACAAAAAGGTAACGCACCGTTAGAAAATCTTATTAGTTTCCTAACTTTTTTTCCAGCGGTGCAAAAGTGCTGGAATGACTACATATGTAATTGTCGTGCTCTCGCAATTACAAAAAGGTAACGCACCGTTAGAAAATCTTATTACTTTCCTAACTTTTTTTCTAGCGGTGCAAAAGTGCTGGAATGACTACATATGTACTCGTTGTGCTCTCGCAATTACAAAAAGGTAACGCACCGTTAGAAAATCTTATTAGTTTCCTAACTTTTTTTCTAGCGGTGCAAAAGTGTTGGAATGACTACATATGTAATTGTCGTGCTCTCGCAATTACAAAAAGGTAACGCACCGTTAGAAAATCCTATTAGTTTCCTAACTTTTTTTCTAGCAGTGCAAAAGTGCTGGAATGACTACATATGTACTCGTTGTGCTCTCGCAATTACAAAAAGGTAACGCACCGTTAGAAAATCTTATTAGTTTCCTAACTTTTTTTCTAGCGGTGCAAAAGTGCTGGAATGACTACATATGTACGTACTCGTTGTGCTCTCGCAATTACAAAAAGGTAACGCACCGTTAGAAAATCTTATTACTTTCCTAACTTTTTTTCTAGCGGAACAAAAGTGCTGGAATGACTACATATGTAATTGTTGTGCTCTCGCAATTACAAAAAGGTAACGCACCGTTAGAAAATCTTATTACTTTCCTAACTTTTTTTCTAGCGGTGCAAAAGTGCTGGAATGACTACATATGTACTCGTTGTGCTCTCGCAATTACAAAAAGGTAACGCACCGTTAGAAAATCTTATTAGTTTCCTAACATTTTTTCTAGCGGTGCAAAAGTGCTGGAACGACTACATATGTAATTGTCGTGCTCTCGCAATTACAAAAAGGTAACGCACCGTTAGAAAATCTTATTAGTTTCCTAACTTTTTTTCTAGCAGTGCAAAAGTGCTGGAACGACTACATATGTAATTGTCGTGCTCTCGCAATTACAAAAAGGTAACGCACCGTTAGAAAATCTTATTAGTTTCCTAACTTTTTTTCTAGCGGTGCAAAAGTGTTGGAATGACTACATATGTAATTGTCGTGCTCTCGCAATTACAAAAAGGTAACGCACCGTTAGAAAATCCTATTAGTTTCTTAACTTTTTTTCTAGCAGTGCAAAAGTGCTGGAACGACTACATATGTAATTGTCGTGCTCTCGCAATTACAAAAAGGTAACGCACCGTTAGAAAATCCTATTAGTTTCCTAACTTTTTTTCTAGCAGTGCAAAAGTGCTGGAATGACTACATATGTAATTGTCGTGCTCTCGCAATTACAAAAAGGTAACGCACCGTTAGAAAATCTTATTACTTTCCTAACTTTTTTTCTAGCGGTGCAAAAGTGCTGGTATGACTACATATGTAATTGTTGTGCTCTCGCAATTACAAAAAGGTAACGCACCGTTAGAAATTCTTATTGGTTTCCCAACTTTTTTTCTAGTGGTGCAAAAGTGCTGGTATGACTACATATGTAATTGTTGTGCTCTCGCAATTACAAAAAGGTAACGCACCGTTAGAAAATCTTATTACTTTCCTAACTTTTTTTCTAGCGGAGCAAAAGTGCTGGAATGACTACATATGTAATTGTTGTGCTCTCGCAATTACAAAAAGGTAACGCACCGTTAGAAAATCTTATTACTTTCCTAACTTTTTTTCTAGCGGTGCAAAAGTGCTGGAATGACTACATATGTACTCGTTGTGCTCTCGCAATTACAAAAAGGTAACGCACCGTTAGAAAATCTTATTAGTTTCCTAACTTTTTTTCTAGCGGTGCAAAAGTGTTGGAATGACTACATATGTAATTGTCGTGCTCTCGCAATTACAAAAAGGTAACGCACCGTTAGAAAATCCTATTAGTTTCCTAACTTTTTTTCTAGCAGTGCAAAAGTGCTGGAATGACTACATATGTACTCGTTGTGCTCTCGCAATTACAAAAAGGTAACGCACCGTTAGAAAATCTTATTACTTTCCTAACTTTTTTTCTAGCGGTGCAAAAGTGCTGGAATGACTACATATGTACTCGTTGTGCTCTCGCAATTACAAAAAGGTAACGCACCGTTAGAAAATCTTATTAGTTTCGTAACTTTTTTTCTAGCGGTGCAAAAGTGCTGGAACGACTACATATGTAATTGTTGTGCTCTCGCAATTACAAAAAGGTAACGCACCGTTAGAAAATCTTATTAGTTTCCTAACTTTTTTTCCAGCGGTGCAAAAGTGCTGGAATGACTACATATGTAATTGTCGTGCTCTCGCAATTACAAAAAGGTAACGCACCGTTAGAAAATCTTATTACTTTCCTAACTTTTTTTCTAGCGGTGCAAAAGTGCTGGAATGACTACATATGTACTCGTTGTGCTCTCGCAATTACAAAAAGGTAACGCACCGTTAGAAAATCTTATTACTTTCCTAACTTTTTTTCTAGCGGTGCAAAAGTGTTGGAATGACTACATATGTAATTGTCGTGCTCTCGCAATTACAAAAAGGTAACGCACCGTTAGAAAATCCTATTAGTTTCCTAACTTTTTTTCTAGCGGTGCAAAAGTGCTGGAATGATCACATATGTGATTGTTGTGCTCTCGGCGTTCCAAAAAGGTAACGCACCGTTAGAAAATCTAATTAGTTTCCTAACTTTTTTCTAGCAGTGCAAAAGTGCTGGAATGACTACATATGTACTCGTTGTGCTCTCGCAATTACAAAAAGGTAACGCACCGTTAGAAAATCTTATTACTTTCCTAACTTTTTTTCTAGCGGTGCAAAAGTGCTGGAATGACTACATATGTACTCGTTGTGCTCTCGCAATTACAAAAAGGTAACGCACCGTTAGAAAATCTTATTAGTTTCGTAACTTTTTTTCTAGCGGTGCAAAAGTGCTGGAACGACTACATATGTAATTGTTGTGCTCTCGCAATTACAAAAAGGTAACGCACCGTTAGAAAATCTTATTAGTTTCCTAACTTTTTTTCCAGCGGTGCAAAAGTGCTGGAATGACTACATATGTAATTGTCGTGCTCTCGCAATTACAAAAAGGTAACGCACCGTTAGAAAATCTTATTACTTTCCTAACTTTTTTTCTAGCGGTGCAAAAGTGCTGGAATGACTACATATGTACTCGTTGTGCTCTCGCAATTACAAAAAGGTAACGCACCGTTAGAAAATCTTATTAGTTTCCTAACTTTTTTTCTAGCGGTGCAAAAGTGTTGGAATGACTACATATGTAATTGTCGTGCTCTCGCAATTACAAAAAGGTAACGCACCGTTAGAAAATCCTATTAGTTTCCTAACTTTTTTTCTAGCAGTGCAAAAGTGCTGGAATGACTACATATGTACTCGTTGTGCTCTCGCAATTACAAAAAGGTAACGCACCGTTAGAAAATCTTATTAGTTTCCTAACTTTTTTTCTAGCGGTGCAAAAGTGCTGGAATGATCACATATGTGATTGTTGTGCTCTCGGCGTTCCAAAAAGGTAACGCACCGTTAGAAAATCTTATTAGTTTCCTAACTTTTTTCTAGCAGTGCAAAAGTGCTGGAATGACTACATATGTACTCGTTGTGCTCTCGCAATTACAAAAAGGTAACGCACCGTTAGAAAATCTTATTACTTTCCTAACTTTTTTTCTAGCGGTGCAAAAGTGCTGGAATGACTACATATGTACTCGTTGTGCTCTCGCAATTACAAAAAGGTAACGCACCGTTAGAAAATCTTATTAGTTTCCTAACTTTTTTTCTAGCGGTGCAAAAGTGTTGGAATGACTACATATGTAATTGTCGTGCTCTCGCAATTACAAAAAGGTAACGCACCGTTAGAAAATCCTATTAGTTTCCTAACTTTTTTTCTAGCAGTGCAAAAGTGCTGGAATGACTACATATGTACTCGTTGTGCTCTCGCAATTACAAAAAGGTAACGCACCGTTAGAAAATCTTATTAGTTTCCTAACTTTTTTTCTAGCGGTGCAAAAGTGCTGGAATGATCACATATGTGATTGTTGTGCTCTCGGCGTTCCAAAAAGGTAACGCACCGTTAGAAAATCTAATTAGTTTCCTAACTTTTTTCTAGCAGTGCAAAAGTGCTGGAATGACTACATATGTACTCGTTGTGCTCTCGCAATTACAAAAAGGTAACGCACCGTTAGAAAATCTTATTACTTTCCTAACTTTTTTTCTAGCGGTGCAAAAGTGCTGGAATGACTACATATGTACTCGTTGTGCTCTCGCAATTACAAAAAGGTAACGCACCGTTAGAAAATCTTATTAGTTTCGTAACTTTTTTTCTAGCGGTGCAAAAGTGCTGGAACGACTACATATGTAATTGTTGTGCTCTCGCAATTACAAAAAGGTAACGCACCGTTAGAAAATCTTATTAGTTTCCTAACTTTTTTTCCAGCGGTGCAAAAGTGCTGGAATGACTACATATGTAATTGTCGTGCTCTCGCAATTACAAAAAGGTAACGCACCGTTAGAAAATCTTATTACTTTCCTAACTTTTTTTCTAGCGGTGCAAAAGTGCTGGAATGACTACATATGTACTCGTTGTGCTCTCGCAATTACAAAAAGGTAACGCACCGTTAGAAAATCTTATTAGTTTCCTAACTTTTTTTCTAGCGGTGCAAAAGTGTTGGAATGACTACATATGTAATTGTCGTGCTCTCGCAATTACAAAAAGGTAACGCACCGTTAGAAAATCCTATTAGTTTCCTAACTTTTTTTCTAGCAGTGCAAAAGTGCTGGAATGACTACATATGTACTCGTTGTGCTCTCGCAATTACAAAAAGGTAACGCACCGTTAGAAAATCTTATTAGTTTCCTAACTTTTTTTCTAGCGGTGCAAAAGTGCTGGAATGATCACATATGTGATTGTTGTGCTCTCGGCGTTCCAAAAAGGTAACGCACCGTTAGAAAATCTTATTAGTTTCCTAACTTTTTTCTAGCAGTGCAAAAGTGCTGGAATGACTACATATGTACTCGTTGTGCTCTCGCAATTACAAAAAGGTAACGCACCGTTAGAAAATCTTATTACTTTCCTAACTTTTTTTCTAGCGGTGCAAAAGTGCTGGAATGACTACATATGTACTCGTTGTGCTCTCGCAATTACAAAAAGGTAACGCACCGTTAGAAAATCTTATTAGTTTCGTAACTTTTTTTCTAGCGGTGCAAAAGTGCTGGAACGACTACATATGTAATTGTTGTGCTCTCGCAATTACAAAAAGGTAACGCACCGTTAGAAAATCTTATTAGTTTCCTAACTTTTTTTCCAGCGGTGCAAAAGTGCTGGAATGACTACATATGTAATTGTCGTGCTCTCGCAATTACAAAAAGGTAACGCACCGTTAGAAAATCTTATTACTTTCCTAACTTTTTTTCTAGCGGTGCAAAAGTGCTGGAATGACTACATATGTACTCGTTGTGCTCTCGCAATTACAAAAAGGTAACGCACCGTTAGAAAATCTTATTAGTTTCCTAACTTTTTTTCTAGCGGTGCAAAAGTGTTGGAATGACTACATATGTAATTGTCGTGCTCTCGCAATTACAAAAAGGTAACGCACCGTTAGAAAATCCTATTAGTTTCCTAACTTTTTTTCTAGCAGTGCAAAAGTGCTGGAATGACTACATATGTGATTGTTGTGCTCTCGGCGTTCCAAAAAGGTAACGCACCGTTAGAAAATCTTATTAGTTTCCTAACTTTTTTCTAGCAGTGCAAAAGTGCTAAAATGACTACATATGTACTCGTTGTGCTCTCGCAATTACAAAAAGGTAACGCACCGTTAGAAAATCTTATTACTTTCCTAACTTTTTTTCTAGCAGTGCAAAAGTGCTGGAATGACTACATATGTAATTGTCGTGCTCTCGCAATTACAAAAAGGTAACGCACCGTTAGAAAATCTTATTGGTTTCCCAACTTTTTTTCTAGTGGTGCAAAAGTGCTGGTATGACTACATATGTAATTGTTGTGCTCTCGCAATTACAAAAAGGTAACGCACCGTTAGAAAATCTTATTACTTTCCTAACTTTTTTTCTAGCGGAGCAAAAGTGCTGGAATGACTACATATGTAATTGTTGTGCTCTCGCAATTACAAAAAGGTAACGCACCGTTAGAAAATCTTATTACTTTCCTAACTTTTTTTCTAGCGGTGCAAAAGTGCTGGAATGACTACATATGTGATTGTTGTGCTCTCGGCGTTCCAAAAAGGTAACGCACCGTTAGAAAATCTTATTAGTTTCCTAACTTTTTTCTAGCAGTGCAAAAGTGCTGGAATGACTACATATGTACTCGTTGTGCTCTCGCAATTACAAAAAGGTAACGCACCGTTAGAAAATCTTATTACTTTCCTAACTTTTTTTCTAGCGGTGCAAAAGTGCTGGAATGACTACATATGTACTCGTTGTGCTCTCGCAATTACAAAAAGGTAACGCACCGTTAGAAAATCTTATTAGTTTCGTAACTTTTTTTCTAGCGGTGCAAAAGTGCTGGAACGACTACATATGTAATTGTTGTGCTCTCGCAATTACAAAAAGGCAACGCACCGTTAGAAAATCTTATTAGTTTCCTAACATTTTTTCTAGCGGTGCAAATGTGCTGGAACGACTACATATGTAATTGTCGTGCTCTCGCAATTACAAAAAGGTAACGCACCGTTAGAAAATCTTATTAGTTTCCTAACTTTTTTTCTAGCGGTGCAAAAGTGTTGGAATGACTACATATGTAATTGTCGTGCTTTCGCAATTGCAAAAAGGTAACGCACCGTTAGAAAATCTTATTAGTTTCCTAACATTTTTTCTAGCGGTGCAAATGTGCTGGAACGACTACATATGTAATTGTCGTGCTCTCGCAATTACAAAAAGGTAACGCACCGTTAGAAAATCTTATTAGTTTCCTAACTTTTTTTCTAGCGGTGCAAAAGTGTTGGAATGACTACATATGTAATTGTCGTGCTTTCGCAATTGCAAAAAGGTAACGCACCGTTAGAAAATCTTATTAGTTTCCTAACTTTTTTTCTAGCGGTGCAAAAGTGCTGGAATGACTACATATGTACTCGTTGTGCTCTCGCAATTACAAAAAGGTAACGCACCGTTAGAAAATCTTATTAGTTTCCTAACATTTTTTCTAGCGGTGCAAATGTGCTGGAACGACTACATATGTAATTGTCGTGCTCTCGCAATTACAAAAAGGTAACGCACCGTTAGAAAATCTTATTACTTTCCTAACTTTTTTCTAGCGGTGCAAAAGTGCTGGAATGACTACATATGTACTCGTTGTGCTCTCGCAATTACAAAAAGGTAACGCACCGTTAGAAAATCTTATTAGTTTCGTAACTTTTTTTCTAGCGGTGCAAAAGTGCTGGAACGACTACATATGTCATTGTTGTGCTCTCGCAATAACAAAAAGGTAACGCACCGTTAGAAAATCTTATTAGTTTCCTAACTTTTTTTCCAGCGGTGCAAAAGTGCTGGAATGACTACATATGTAATTGTCGTGCTCTCGCAATTACAAAAAGGTAACGCACCGTTAGAAAATCTTATTACTTTCCTAACTTTTTTTCTAGCGGTGCAAAAGTGCTGGAATGACTACATATGTACTCGTTGTGCTCTCGCAATTACAAAAAGGTAACGCACCGTTAGAAAATCTTATTAGTTTCCTAACTTTTTTTCTAGCGGTGCAAAAGTGTTGGAATGACTACATATGTAATTGTCGTGCTCTCGCAATTACAAAAAGGTAACGCACCGTTAGAAAATCCTATTAGTTTCCTAACTTTTTTTCTAGCAGTGCAAAAGTGCTGGAATGACTACATATGTACTCGTTGTGCTCTCGCAATTACAAAAAGGTAACGCACCGTTAGAAAATCTTATTAGTTTCCTAACTTTTTTTCTAGCGGTGCAAAAGTGCTGGAATGACTACATATGTACGTACTCGTTGTGCTCTCGCAATTACAAAAAGGTAACGCACCGTTAGAAAATCTTATTACTTTCCTAACTTTTTTTCTAGCGGAACAAAAGTGCTGGAATGACTACATATGTAATTGTTGTGCTCTCGCAATTACAAAAAGGTAACGCACCGTTAGAAAATCTTATTACTTTCCTAACTTTTTTTCTAGCGGTGCAAAAGTGCTGGAATGACTACATATGTACTCGTTGTGCTCTCGCAATTACAAAAAGGTAACGCACCGTTAGAAAATCTTATTAGTTTCCTAACTTTTTTTCTAGCGGTCCAAGTGCTGGAATGACTACATATGTACTCGTTGTGCTCTCGCAATTACAAAAAGGTAACGCACCGTTAGAAAATCTTATTAGTTTCCTAACATTTTTTCTAGCGGTGCAAAAGTGCTGGAACGACTACATATGTAATTGTCGTGCTCTCGCAATTACAAAAAGGTAACGCACCGTTAGAAAATCTTATTAGTTTCCTAACTTTTTTTCTAGCAGTGCAAAAGTGCTGGAACGACTACATATGTAATTGTCGTGCTCTCGCAATTACAAAAAGGTAACGCACCGTTAGAAAATCCTATTAGTTTCTTAACTTTTTTTCTAGCAGTGCAAAAGTGCTGGAACGACTACATATGTAATTGTCGTGCTCTCGCAATTACAAAAAGGTAACGCACCGTTAGAAAATCCTATTAGTTTCCTAACTTTTTTTCTAGCAGTGCAAAAGTGCTGGAATGACTACATATGTAATTGTCGTGCTCTCGCAATTACAAAAAGGTAACGCACCGTTAGAAAATCTTATTACTTTCCTAACTTTTTTTCTAGCGGTGCAAAAGTGCTGGTATGACTACATATGTAATTGTTGTGCTCTCGCAATTACAAAAAGGTAACGCACCGTTAGAAATTCTTATTGGTTTCCCAACTTTTTTTCTAGTGGTGCAAAAGTGCTGGTATGACTACATATGTAATTGTTGTGCTCTCGCAATTACAAAAAGGTAACGCACCGTTAGAAAATCTTATTACTTTCCTAACTTTTTTTCTAGCGGAGCAAAAGTGCTGGAATGACTACATATGTAATTGTTGTGCTCTCGCAATTACAAAAAGGTAACGCACCGTTAGAAAATCTTATTACTTTCCTAACTTTTTTTCTAGCGGTGCAAAAGTGCTGGAATGACTACATATGTACTCGTTGTGCTCTCGCAATTACAAAAAGGTAACGCACCGTTAGAAAATCTTATTAGTTTCCTAACTTTTTTTCTAGCGGTGCAAAAGTGTTGGAATGACTACATATGTAATTGTCGTGCTCTCGCAATTACAAAAAGGTAACGCACCGTTAGAAAATCCTATTAGTTTCCTAACTTTTTTTCTAGCAGTGCAAAAGTGCTGGAATGACTACATATGTACTCGTTGTGCTCTCGCAATTACAAAAAGGTAACGCACCGTTAGAAAATCTTATTAGTTTCCTAACTTTTTTTCTAGCGGTGCAAAAGTGCTGGAATGATCACATATGTGATTGTTGTGCTCTCGGCGTTCCAAAAAGGTAACGCACCGTTAGAAAATCTAATTAGTTTCCTAACTTTTTTCTAGCAGTGCAAAAGTGCTGGAATGACTACATATGTACTCGTTGTGCTCTCGCAATTACAAAAAGGTAACGCACCGTTAGAAAATCTTATTACTTTCCTAACTTTTTTTCTAGCGGTGCAAAAGTGCTGGAATGACTACATATGTACTCGTTGTGCTCTCGCAATTACAAAAAGGTAACGCACCGTTAGAAAATCTTATTAGTTTCGTAACTTTTTTTCTAGCGGTGCAAAAGTGCTGGAACGACTACATATGTAATTGTTGTGCTCTCGCAATTACAAAAAGGTAACGCACCGTTAGAAAATCTTATTAGTTTCCTAACTTTTTTTCCAGCGGTGCAAAAGTGCTGGAATGACTACATATGTAATTGTCGTGCTCTCGCAATTACAAAAAGGTAACGCACCGTTAGAAAATCTTATTACTTTCCTAACTTTTTTTCTAGCGGTGCAAAAGTGCTGGAATGACTACATATGTACTCGTTGTGCTCTCGCAATTACAAAAAGGTAACGCACCGTTAGAAAATCTTATTAGTTTCCTAACTTTTTTTCTAGCGGTGCAAAAGTGTTGGAATGACTACATATGTAATTGTCGTGCTCTCGCAATTACAAAAAGGTAACGCACCGTTAGAAAATCCTATTAGTTTCCTAACTTTTTTTCTAGCAGTGCAAAAGTGCTGGAATGACTACATATGTACTCGTTGTGCTCTCGCAATTACAAAAAGGTAACGCACCGTTAGAAAATCTTATTAGTTTCCTAACTTTTTTTCTAGCGGTGCAAAAGTGCTGGAATGATCACATATGTGATTGTTGTGCTCTCGGCGTTCCAAAAAGGTAACGCACCGTTAGAAAATCTTATTAGTTTCCTAACTTTTTTCTAGCAGTGCAAAAGTGCTGGAATGACTACATATGTACTCGTTGTGCTCTCGCAATTACAAAAAGGTAACGCACCGTTAGAAAATCTTATTACTTTCCTAACTTTTTTTCTAGCGGTGCAAAAGTGCTGGAATGACTACATATGTACTCGTTGTGCTCTCGCAATTACAAAAAGGTAACGCACCGTTAGAAAATCTTATTAGTTTCGTAACTTTTTTTCTAGCGGTGCAAAAGTGCTGGAACGACTACATATGTAATTGTTGTGCTCTCGCAATTACAAAAAGGTAACGCACCGTTAGAAAATCTTATTAGTTTCCTAACTTTTTTTCCAGCGGTGCAAAAGTGCTGGAATGACTACATATGTAATTGTCGTGCTCTCGCAATTACAAAAAGGTAACGCACCGTTAGAAAATCTTATTACTTTCCTAACTTTTTTTCTAGCGGTGCAAAAGTGCTGGAATGACTACATATGTACTCGTTGTGCTCTCGCAATTACAAAAAGGTAACGCACCGTTAGAAAATCTTATTAGTTTCCTAACTTTTTTTCTAGCGGTGCAAAAGTGTTGGAATGACTACATATGTAATTGTCGTGCTCTCGCAATTACAAAAAGGTAACGCACCGTTAGAAAATCCTATTAGTTTCCTAACTTTTTTTCTAGCAGTGCAAAAGTGCTGGAATGACTACATATGTGATTGTTGTGCTCTCGGCGTTCCAAAAAGGTAACGCACCGTTAGAAAATCTTATTAGTTTCCTAACTTTTTTCTAGCAGTGCAAAAGTGCTAAAATGACTACATATGTACTCGTTGTGCTCTCGCAATTACAAAAAGGTAACGCACCGTTAGAAAATCTTATTACTTTCCTAACTTTTTTTCTAGCAGTGCAAAAGTGCTGGAATGACTACATATGTAATTGTCGTGCTCTCGCAATTACAAAAAGGTAACGCACCGTTAGAAAATCTTATTAGTTTCCTAACTTTTTTTCTAGCGGTGCAAAAGTGTTGGAATGACTACATATGTAATTGTCGTGCTCTCGCAATTACAAAAAGGTAACGCACCGTTAGAAAATCCTATTAGTTTCTTAACTTTTTTTCTAGCAGTGCAAAAGTGCTGGAACGACTACATATGTAATTGTCGTGCTCTCGCAATTACAAAAAGGTAACGCACCGCTAGAAAATCCTATTAGTTTCCTAACTTTTTTTCTAGCAGTGCAAAAGTGCTGGAATGACTACATATGTAATTGTCGTGCTCTCGCAATTACAAAAAGGTAACGCACCGTTAGAAAATCTTATTAGTTTCCTAACTTTTTTTCTAGCGGTGCAAAAGTGTTGGAATGACTACATATGTAATTGTCGTGCTCTCGCCATTACAAAAAGGTAACGCACCGTTAGAAAATCTTATTACTTTCCTAACTTTTTTTCTAGCGGTGCAAAAGTGCTGGTATGACTACATATGTAATTGTCGTGCTTTCGCAATTGCAAAAAGGTAACGCACCGTTAGAAAATCTTATTAGTTCCCTTACTTTTTTTCTAGCGGTGCAAAAGTGCTGGTATGACTACATATGTAATTGTTGTGCTCTCGCAATTACAAAAAGGTAACGCACCGTTAGAAAATCTTATTAGTTTCCTAACTTTTTTTCTAGCGGTGCAAAAGTGTTGGAATGACTACATATGTAATTGTCGTGCTCTCGCAATTACAAAAAGGTAACGCACCGTTAGAAAATCTTATTACTTTCCTAACTTTTTTTCTAGCGGTGCAAAAGTGCTGGAATGACTACATATGTACTCGTTGTGCTCTCGCAATTACAAAAAGGTAACGCACCGTTAGAAAATCTTATTAGTTTCCTAACTTTTTTTCTAGCGGTGCAAAAGTGTTGGAATGACTACATATGTAATTGTCGTGCTCTCGCAATTACAAAAAGGTAACGCACCGTTAGAAAATCCTATTAGTTTCTTAACTTTTTTTCTAGCAGTGCAAAAGTGCTGGAACGACTACATATGTAATTGTCGTGCTCTCGCAATTACAAAAAGGTAACGCACCGTTAGAAAATCTTATTAGTTTCCTAACTTTTTTTCTAGCGGTGCAAAAGTGTTGGAATGACTACATATGTAATTGTCGTGCTTTTGCAATTGCAAAAAGGTAACGCACCGTTAGAAAATCTTATTAGTTCCCTTACTTTTTTTCTAGCGGTGCAAAAGTGCTGGTATGACTACATATGTAATTGTTGTGCTCTCGCAATTACAAAAAGGTAACGCACCGTTAGAAAATCTTATTAGTTTCCTAACTTTTTTTCTAGCGGTGCAAAAGTGTTGGAATGACTACATGTGTAATTGTCGTGCTCTCGCAATTACAAAAAGGTAACGCACCGTTAGAAAATCTTATTAGTTTCCTAACTTTTTTTCTAGCGGTGCAAAAGTGTTGGAATGACTACATATGTAATTGTCGTGCTCTCGCAATTACAAAAAGGTAACGCACCGTTAGAAAATCCTATTAGTTTCCTAACTTTTTTTCTAGCAGTGCAAAAGTGCTGGAATGACTACATATGTGATTGTTGTGCTCTCGGCGTTCCAAAAAGGTAACGCACCGTTAGAAAATCTTATTAGTTTCCTAACTTTTTTCTAGCAGTGCAAAAGTGCTAAAATGACTACATATGTACTCGTTGTGCTCTCGCAATTACAAAAAGGTAACGCACCGTTAGAAAATCTTATTACTTTCCTAACTTTTTTTCTAGCAGTGCAAAAGTGCTGGAATGACTACATATGTAATTGTCGTGCTCTCGCAATTACAAAAAGGTAACGCACCGTTAGAAAATCTTATTGGTTTCCCAACTTTTTTTCTAGTGGTGCAAAAGTGCTGGTATGACTACATATGTAATTGTTGTGCTCTCGCAATTACAAAAAGGTAACGCACCGTTAGAAAATCTTATTACTTTCCTAACTTTTTTTCTAGCGGAGCAAAAGTGCTGGAATGACTACATATGTAATTGTTGTGCTCTCGCAATTACAAAAAGGTAACGCACCGTTAGAAAATCTTATTACTTTCCTAACTTTTTTTCTAGCGGTGCAAAAGTGCTGGAATGACTACATATGTGATTGTTGTGCTCTCGGCGTTCCAAAAAGGTAACGCACCGTTAGAAAATCTTATTAGTTTCCTAACTTTTTTCTAGCAGTGCAAAAGTGCTGGAATGACTACATATGTACTCGTTGTGCTCTCGCAATTACAAAAAGGTAACGCACCGTTAGAAAATCTTATTACTTTCCTAACTTTTTTTCTAGCGGTGCAAAAGTGCTGGAATGACTACATATGTACTCGTTGTGCTCTCGCAATTACAAAAAGGTAACGCACCGTTAGAAAATCTTATTAGTTTCGTAACTTTTTTTCTAGCGGTGCAAAAGTGCTGGAACGACTACATATGTAATTGTTGTGCTCTCGCAATTACAAAAAGGCAACGCACCGTTAGAAAATCTTATTAGTTTCCTAACATTTTTTCTAGCGGTGCAAATGTGCTGGAACGACTACATATGTAATTGTCGTGCTCTCGCAATTACAAAAAGGTAACGCACCGTTAGAAAATCTTATTAGTTTCCTAACTTTTTTTCTAGCGGTGCAAAAGTGTTGGAATGACTACATATGTAATTGTCGTGCTTTCGCAATTGCAAAAAGGTAACGCACCGTTAGAAAATCTTATTAGTTTCCTAACATTTTTTCTAGCGGTGCAAATGTGCTGGAACGACTACATATGTAATTGTCGTGCTCTCGCAATTACAAAAAGGTAACGCACCGTTAGAAAATCTTATTAGTTTCCTAACTTTTTTTCTAGCGGTGCAAAAGTGTTGGAATGACTACATATGTAATTGTCGTGCTTTCGCAATTGCAAAAAGGTAACGCACCGTTAGAAAATCTTATTAGTTTCCTAACTTTTTTTCTAGCGGTGCAAAAGTGCTGGAATGACTACATATGTACTCGTTGTGCTCTCGCAATTACAAAAAGGTAACGCACCGTTAGAAAATCTTATTAGTTTCCTAACATTTTTTCTAGCGGTGCAAATGTGCTGGAACGACTACATATGTAATTGTCGTGCTCTCGCAATTACAAAAAGGTAACGCACCGTTAGAAAATCTTATTACTTTCCTAACTTTTTTCTAGCGGTGCAAAAGTGCTGGAATGACTACATATGTACTCGTTGTGCTCTCGCAATTACAAAAAGGTAACGCACCGTTAGAAAATCTTATTAGTTTCGTAACTTTTTTTCTAGCGGTGCAAAAGTGCTGGAACGACTACATATGTCATTGTTGTGCTCTCGCAATAACAAAAAGGTAACGCACCGTTAGAAAATCTTATTAGTTTCCTAACTTTTTTTCCAGCGGTGCAAAAGTGCTGGAATGACTACATATGTAATTGTCGTGCTCTCGCAATTACAAAAAGGTAACGCACCGTTAGAAAATCTTATTACTTTCCTAACTTTTTTTCTAGCGGTGCAAAAGTGCTGGAATGACTACATATGTACTCGTTGTGCTCTCGCAATTACAAAAAGGTAACGCACCGTTAGAAAATCTTATTAGTTTCCTAACTTTTTTTCTAGCGGTGCAAAAGTGTTGGAATGACTACATATGTAATTGTCGTGCTCTCGCAATTACAAAAAGGTAACGCACCGTTAGAAAATCCTATTAGTTTCCTAACTTTTTTTCTAGCAGTGCAAAAGTGCTGGAATGACTACATATGTACTCGTTGTGCTCTCGCAATTACAAAAAGGTAACGCACCGTTAGAAAATCTTATTAGTTTCCTAACTTTTTTTCTAGCGGTGCAAAAGTGCTGGAATGACTACATATGTACGTACTCGTTGTGCTCTCGCAATTACAAAAAGGTAACGCACCGTTAGAAAATCTTATTACTTTCCTAACTTTTTTTCTAGCGGAACAAAAGTGCTGGAATGACTACATATGTAATTGTTGTGCTCTCGCAATTACAAAAAGGTAACGCACCGTTAGAAAATCTTATTACTTTCCTAACTTTTTTTCTAGCGGTGCAAAAGTGCTGGAATGACTACATATGTACTCGTTGTGCTCTCGCAATTACAAAAAGGTAACGCACCGTTAGAAAATCTTATTAGTTTCCTAACTTTTTTTCTAGCGGTGCAAAAGTGCTGGAATGACTACATATGTACTCGTTGTGCTCTCGCAATTACAAAAAGGTAACGCACCGTTAGAAAATCTTATTAGTTTCCTAACATTTTTTCTAGCGGTGCAAAAGTGCTGGAACGACTACATATGTAATTGTCGTGCTCTCGCAATTACAAAAAGGTAACGCACCGTTAGAAAATCTTATTAGTTTCCTAACTTTTTTTCTAGCAGTGCAAAAGTGCTGGAACGACTACATATGTAATTGTCGTGCTCTCGCAATTACAAAAAGGTAACGCACCGTTAGAAAATCCTATTAGTTTCTTAACTTTTTTTCTAGCAGTGCAAAAGTGCTGGAACGACTACATATGTAATTGTCGTGCTCTCGCAATTACAAAAAGGTAACGCACCGTTAGAAAATCCTATTAGTTTCCTAACTTTTTTTCTAGCAGTGCAAAAGTGCTGGAATGACTACATATGTAATTGTCGTGCTCTCGCAATTACAAAAAGGTAACGCACCGTTAGAAAATCTTATTACTTTCCTAACTTTTTTTCTAGCGGTGCAAAAGTGCTGGTATGACTACATATGTAATTGTTGTGCTCTCGCAATTACAAAAAGGTAACGCACCGTTAGAAATTCTTATTGGTTTCCCAACTTTTTTTCTAGTGGTGCAAAAGTGCTGGTATGACTACATATGTAATTGTTGTGCTCTCGCAATTACAAAAAGGTAACGCACCGTTAGAAAATCTTATTACTTTCCTAACTTTTTTTCTAGCGGAGCAAAAGTGCTGGAATGACTACATATGTAATTGTTGTGCTCTCGCAATTACAAAAAGGTAACGCACCGTTAGAAAATCTTATTACTTTCCTAACTTTTTTTCTAGCGGTGCAAAAGTGCT
Organism: Diabrotica undecimpunctata; assembly: GCF_040954645.1. NCBI lineage: Eukaryota > Metazoa > Arthropoda > Insecta > Coleoptera > Chrysomelidae > Diabrotica > Diabrotica undecimpunctata. The sequence continues at coordinate 2,454,947 of NW_027311887.1, read as the reverse complement.
GGAATGACTACATATGTACTCGTTGTGCTCTCGCAATTACAAAAAGGTAACGCACCGTTAGAAAATCTTATTAGTTTCCTAACTTTTTTTCTAGCGGTGCAAAAGTGTTGGAATGACTACATATGTAATTGTCGTGCTCTCGCAATTACAAAAAGGTAACGCACCGTTAGAAAATCCTATTAGTTTCCTAACTTTTTTTCTAGCAGTGCAAAAGTGCTGGAATGACTACATATGTACTCGTTGTGCTCTCGCAATTACAAAAAGGTAACGCACCGTTAGAAAATCTTATTAGTTTCCTAACTTTTTTTCTAGCGGTGCAAAAGTGCTGGAATGATCACATATGTGATTGTTGTGCTCTCGGCGTTCCAAAAAGGTAACGCACCGTTAGAAAATCTAATTAGTTTCCTAACTTTTTTCTAGCAGTGCAAAAGTGCTGGAATGACTACATATGTACTCGTTGTGCTCTCGCAATTACAAAAAGGTAACGCACCGTTAGAAAATCTTATTACTTTCCTAACTTTTTTTCTAGCGGTGCAAAAGTGCTGGAATGACTACATATGTACTCGTTGTGCTCTCGCAATTACAAAAAGGTAACGCACCGTTAGAAAATCTTATTAGTTTCGTAACTTTTTTTCTAGCGGTGCAAAAGTGCTGGAACGACTACATATGTAATTGTTGTGCTCTCGCAATTACAAAAAGGTAACGCACCGTTAGAAAATCTTATTAGTTTCCTAACTTTTTTTCCAGCGGTGCAAAAGTGCTGGAATGACTACATATGTAATTGTCGTGCTCTCGCAATTACAAAAAGGTAACGCACCGTTAGAAAATCTTATTACTTTCCTAACTTTTTTTCTAGCGGTGCAAAAGTGCTGGAATGACTACATATGTACTCGTTGTGCTCTCGCAATTACAAAAAGGTAACGCACCGTTAGAAAATCTTATTAGTTTCCTAACTTTTTTTCTAGCGGTGCAAAAGTGTTGGAATGACTACATATGTAATTGTCGTGCTCTCGCAATTACAAAAAGGTAACGCACCGTTAGAAAATCCTATTAGTTTCCTAACTTTTTTTCTAGCAGTGCAAAAGTGCTGGAATGACTACATATGTACTCGTTGTGCTCTCGCAATTACAAAAAGGTAACGCACCGTTAGAAAATCTTATTAGTTTCCTAACTTTTTTTCTAGCGGTGCAAAAGTGCTGGAATGATCACATATGTGATTGTTGTGCTCTCGGCGTTCCAAAAAGGTAACGCACCGTTAGAAAATCTTATTAGTTTCCTAACTTTTTTCTAGCAGTGCAAAAGTGCTGGAATGACTACATATGTACTCGTTGTGCTCTCGCAATTACAAAAAGGTAACGCACCGTTAGAAAATCTTATTACTTTCCTAACTTTTTTTCTAGCGGTGCAAAAGTGCTGGAATGACTACATATGTACTCGTTGTGCTCTCGCAATTACAAAAAGGTAACGCACCGTTAGAAAATCTTATTAGTTTCGTAACTTTTTTTCTAGCGGTGCAAAAGTGCTGGAACGACTACATATGTAATTGTTGTGCTCTCGCAATTACAAAAAGGTAACGCACCGTTAGAAAATCTTATTAGTTTCCTAACTTTTTTTCCAGCGGTGCAAAAGTGCTGGAATGACTACATATGTAATTGTCGTGCTCTCGCAATTACAAAAAGGTAACGCACCGTTAGAAAATCTTATTACTTTCCTAACTTTTTTTCTAGCGGTGCAAAAGTGCTGGAATGACTACATATGTACTCGTTGTGCTCTCGCAATTACAAAAAGGTAACGCACCGTTAGAAAATCTTATTAGTTTCCTAACTTTTTTTCTAGCGGTGCAAAAGTGTTGGAATGACTACATATGTAATTGTCGTGCTCTCGCAATTACAAAAAGGTAACGCACCGTTAGAAAATCCTATTAGTTTCCTAACTTTTTTTCTAGCAGTGCAAAAGTGCTGGAATGACTACATATGTGATTGTTGTGCTCTCGGCGTTCCAAAAAGGTAACGCACCGTTAGAAAATCTTATTAGTTTCCTAACTTTTTTCTAGCAGTGCAAAAGTGCTAAAATGACTACATATGTACTCGTTGTGCTCTCGCAATTACAAAAAGGTAACGCACCGTTAGAAAATCTTATTACTTTCCTAACTTTTTTTCTAGCAGTGCAAAAGTGCTGGAATGACTACATATGTAATTGTCGTGCTCTCGCAATTACAAAAAGGTAACGCACCGTTAGAAAATCTTATTAGTTTCCTAACTTTTTTTCTAGCGGTGCAAAAGTGTTGGAATGACTACATATGTAATTGTCGTGCTCTCGCAATTACAAAAAGGTAACGCACCGTTAGAAAATCCTATTAGTTTCTTAACTTTTTTTCTAGCAGTGCAAAAGTGCTGGAACGACTACATATGTAATTGTCGTGCTCTCGCAATTACAAAAAGGTAACGCACCGCTAGAAAATCCTATTAGTTTCCTAACTTTTTTTCTAGCAGTGCAAAAGTGCTGGAATGACTACATATGTAATTGTCGTGCTCTCGCAATTACAAAAAGGTAACGCACCGTTAGAAAATCTTATTAGTTTCCTAACTTTTTTTCTAGCGGTGCAAAAGTGTTGGAATGACTACATATGTAATTGTCGTGCTCTCGCCATTACAAAAAGGTAACGCACCGTTAGAAAATCTTATTACTTTCCTAACTTTTTTTCTAGCGGTGCAAAAGTGCTGGTATGACTACATATGTAATTGTCGTGCTTTCGCAATTGCAAAAAGGTAACGCACCGTTAGAAAATCTTATTAGTTCCCTTACTTTTTTTCTAGCGGTGCAAAAGTGCTGGTATGACTACATATGTAATTGTTGTGCTCTCGCAATTACAAAAAGGTAACGCACCGTTAGAAAATCTTATTAGTTTCCTAACTTTTTTTCTAGCGGTGCAAAAGTGTTGGAATGACTACATATGTAATTGTCGTGCTCTCGCAATTACAAAAAGGTAACGCACCGTTAGAAAATCTTATTACTTTCCTAACTTTTTTTCTAGCGGTGCAAAAGTGCTGGAATGACTACATATGTACTCGTTGTGCTCTCGCAATTACAAAAAGGTAACGCACCGTTAGAAAATCTTATTAGTTTCCTAACTTTTTTTCTAGCGGTGCAAAAGTGTTGGAATGACTACATATGTAATTGTCGTGCTCTCGCAATTACAAAAAGGTAACGCACCGTTAGAAAATCCTATTAGTTTCTTAACTTTTTTTCTAGCAGTGCAAAAGTGCTGGAACGACTACATATGTAATTGTCGTGCTCTCGCAATTACAAAAAGGTAACGCACCGTTAGAAAATCTTATTAGTTTCCTAACTTTTTTTCTAGCGGTGCAAAAGTGTTGGAATGACTACATATGTAATTGTCGTGCTTTTGCAATTGCAAAAAGGTAACGCACCGTTAGAAAATCTTATTAGTTCCCTTACTTTTTTTCTAGCGGTGCAAAAGTGCTGGTATGACTACATATGTAATTGTTGTGCTCTCGCAATTACAAAAAGGTAACGCACCGTTAGAAAATCTTATTAGTTTCCTAACTTTTTTTCTAGCGGTGCAAAAGTGTTGGAATGACTACATGTGTAATTGTCGTGCTCTCGCAATTACAAAAAGGTAACGCACCGTTAGAAAATCTTATTAGTTTCCTAACTTTTTTTCTAGCGGTGCAAAAGTGTTGGAATGACTACATATGTAATTGTCGTGCTCTCGCAATTACAAAAAGGTAACGCACCGTTAGAAAATCTTATTACTTTCCTAACTTTTTTTCTAGCGGTGCAAAAGTGCTGGTATGACTACATATGTAATTGTTGTGCTCTCGCAATTACAAAAAGGTAACGCACCGTTAGAAAATCTTATTGGTTTCCCAACTTTTTTTCTAGTGGTGCAAAAGTGCTGGTATGACTACATATGTAATTGTTGTGCTCTCGCAATTACAAAAAGGTAACGCACCGTTAGAAAATCTTATTACTTTCCTAACTTTTTTTCTAGCGGAGCAAAAGTGCTGGAATGACTACATATGTAATTGTTGTGCTCTCGCAATTACAAAAAGGTAACGCACCGTTAGAAAATCTTTCTTTCCTAACTTTTTTTCTAGCGGTGCAAAAGTGCTGGAATGACTACATATGTACTCGTTGTGCTCTCGCAATTACAAAAAGGTAACGCACCGTTAGAAAATCTTATTAGTTTCCTAACTTTTTTTCTAGCGGTGCAAAAGTGTTGGAATGACTACATATGTAATTGTCGTGCTCTCGCAATTACAAAAAGGTAACGCACCGTTAGAAAATCCTATTAGTTTCCTAACTTTTTTTCTAGCAGTGCAAAAGTGCTGGAATGACTACATATGTACTCGTTGTGCTCTCGCAATTACAAAAAGGTAACGCACCGTTAGAAAATCTTATTAGTTTCCTAACTTTTTTTCTAGCGGTGCAAAAGTGCTGGAATGATCACATATGTGATTGTTGTGCTCTCGGCGTTCCAAAAAGGTAACGCACCGTTAGAAAATCTAATTAGTTTCCTAACTTTTTTCTAGCAGTGCAAAAGTGCTGGAATGACTACATATGTACTCGTTGTGCTCTCGCAATTACAAAAAGGTAACGCACCGTTAGAAAATCTTATTACTTTCCTAACTTTTTTTCTAGCGGTGCAAAAGTGCTGGAATGACTACATATGTACTCGTTGTGCTCTCGCAATTACAAAAAGGTAACGCACCGTTAGAAAATCTTATTAGTTTCGTAACTTTTTTTCTAGCGGTGCAAAAGTGCTGGAACGACTACATATGTAATTGTTGTGCTCTCGCAATTACAAAAAGGTAACGCACCGTTAGAAAATCTTATTAGTTTCCTAACTTTTTTTCCAGCGGTGCAAAAGTGCTGGAATGACTACATATGTAATTGTCGTGCTCTCGCAATTACAAAAAGGTAACGCACCGTTAGAAAATCTTATTACTTTCCTAACTTTTTTTCTAGCGGTGCAAAAGTGCTGGAATGACTACATATGTACTCGTTGTGCTCTCGCAATTACAAAAAGGTAACGCACCGTTAGAAAATCTTATTAGTTTCCTAACTTTTTTTCTAGCGGTGCAAAAGTGTTGGAATGACTACATATGTAATTGTCGTGCTCTCGCAATTACAAAAAGGTAACGCACCGTTAGAAAATCCTATTAGTTTCCTAACTTTTTTTCTAGCAGTGCAAAAGTGCTGGAATGACTACATATGTACTCGTTGTGCTCTCGCAATTACAAAAAGGTAACGCACCGTTAGAAAATCTTATTAGTTTCCTAACTTTTTTTCTAGCGGTGCAAAAGTGCTGGAATGATCACATATGTGATTGTTGTGCTCTCGGCGTTCCAAAAAGGTAACGCACCGTTAGAAAATCTTATTAGTTTCCTAACTTTTTTCTAGCAGTGCAAAAGTGCTGGAATGACTACATATGTACTCGTTGTGCTCTCGCAATTACAAAAAGGTAACGCACCGTTAGAAAATCTTATTACTTTCCTAACTTTTTTTCTAGCGGTGCAAAAGTGCTGGAATGACTACATATGTACTCGTTGTGCTCTCGCAATTACAAAAAGGTAACGCACCGTTAGAAAATCTTATTAGTTTCCTAACTTTTTTTCCAGCGGTGCAAAAGTGCTGGAATGACTACATATGTAATTGTCGTGCTCTCGCAATTACAAAAAGGTAACGCACCGTTAGAAAATCTTATTACTTTCCTAACTTTTTTTCTAGCGGTGCAAAAGTGCTGGAATGACTACATATGTACTCGTTGTGCTCTCGCAATTACAAAAAGGTAACGCACCGTTAGAAAATCTTATTAGTTTCCTAACTTTTTTTCTAGCGGTGCAAAAGTGTTGGAATGACTACATATGTAATTGTCGTGCTCTCGCAATTACAAAAAGGTAACGCACCGTTAGAAAATCCTATTAGTTTCCTAACTTTTTTTCTAGCAGTGCAAAAGTGCTGGAATGACTACATATGTGATTGTTGTGCTCTTGGCGTTCCAAAAAGGTAACGCACCGTTAGAAAATCTTATTAGTTTCCTAACTTTTTTCTAGCAGTGCAAAAGTGCTGGAATGACTACATATGTACTCGTTGTGCTCTCGCAATTACAAAAAGGTAACGCACCGTTAGAAAATCTTATTACTTTCCTAACTTTTTTTCTAGCAGTGCAAAAGTGCTGGAATGACTACATATGTAATTGTCGTGCTCTCGCAATTACAAAAAGGTAACGCACCGTTAGAAAATCTTATTAGTTTCCTAACTTTTTTTCTAGCGGTGCAAAAGTGTTGGAATGACTACATATGTAATTGTCGTGCTCTCGCAATTACAAAAAGGTAACGCACCGTTAGAAAATCCTATTAGTTTCCTAACTTTTTTTCTAGCAGTGCAAAAGTGCTGGAATGACTACATATGTGATTGTTGTGCTCTTGGCGTTCCAAAAAGGTAACGCACCGTTAGAAAATCTTATTAGTTTCCTAACTTTTTTCTAGCAGTGCAAAAGTGCTGGAATGACTACATATGTACTCGTTGTGCTCTCGCAATTACAAAAAGGTAACGCACCGTTAGAAAATCTTATTACTTTCCTAACTTTTTTTCTAGCAGTGCAAAAGTGCTGGAATGACTACATATGTAATTGTCGTGCTCTCGCAATTACAAAAAGGTAACGCACCGTTAGAAAATCTTATTAGTTTCCTAACTTTTTTTCTAGCGGTGCAAAAGTGTTGGAATGACTACATATGTAATTGTCGTGCTCTCGCAATTACAAAAAGGTAACGCACCGTTAGAAAATCCTATTAGTTTCTTAACTTTTTTTCTAGCAGTGCAAAAGTGCTGGAACGACTACATATGTAATTGTCGTGCTCTCGCAATTACAAAAAGGTAACGCACCGCTAGAAAATCCTATTAGTTTCCTAACTTTTTTTCTAGCAGTGCAAAAGTGCTGGAATGACTACATATGTAATTGTCGTGCTCTCGCAATTACAAAAAGGTAACGCACCGTTAGAAAATCTTATTAGTTTCCTAACTTTTTTTCTAGCGGTGCAAAAGTGTTGGAATGACTACATATGTAATTGTCGTGCTCTCGCAATTACAAAAAGGTAACGCACCGTTAGAAAATCTTATTACTTTCCTAACTTTTTTTCTAGCGGTGCAAAAGTGCTGGTATGACTACATATGTAATTGTCGTGCTTTCGCAATTGCAAAAAGGTAACGCACCGTTAGAAAAACTTATTAGTTCCCTTACTTTTTTTCTAGCGGTGCAAAAGTGCTGGTATGACTACATATGTAATTGTTGTGCTCTCGCAATTACAAAAAGGTAACGCACCGTTAGAAAATCTTATTAGTTTCCTAACTTTTTTTCTAGTGGTGCAAAAGTGTTGGAATGACTACATATGTAATTGTCGTGCTCTCGCAATTACAAAAAGGTAACGCACCGTTAGAAAATCTTATTACTTTCCTAACTTTTTTTCTAGCGGTGCAAAAGTGCTGGAATGACTACATATGTACTCGTTGTGCTCTCGCAATTACAAAAAGGAAACGCACCGTTAGAAAATCTTATTAGTTTCCTAACTTTTTTTCTAGCGGTGCAAAAGTGTTGGAATGACTACATATGTAATTGTCGTGCTCTCGCAATTACAAAAAGGTAACGCACCGTTAGAAAATCCTATTAGTTTCTTAACTTTTTTTCTAGCAGTGCAAAAGTGCTGGAACGACTACATATGTAATTGTCGTGCTCTCGCAATTACAAAAAGGTAACGCACCGTTAGAAAATCTTATTAGTTTCCTAACTTTTTTTCTAGCGGTGCAAAAGTGTTGGAATGACTACATATGTAATTGTCGTGCTTTCGCAATTGCAAAAAGGTAACGCACCGTTAGAAAATCTTATTAGTTCCCTTACTTTTTTTCTAGCGGTGCAAAAGTGCTGGTATGACTACATATGTAATTGTTGTGCTCTCGCAATTACAAAAAGGTAACGCACCGTTAGAAAATCTTATTAGTTTCCTAACTTTTTTTCTAGCGGTGCAAAAGTGTTGGAATGACTACATATGTAATTGTCGTGCTCTCGCAATTACAAAAAGGTAACGCACCGTTAGAAAATCTTATTAATTTCCTAACTTTTTTTCTAGCGGTGCAAAAGTGTTGGAATGACTACATATGTAATTGTTGTGCTCTCGCAATTACAAAAAGGTAACGCACCGTTAGAAAATCTTATTGGTTTCCTAACTTTTTTTCTAGTGGTGCAAAAGTGCTGGTATGACTACATATGTAATTGTTGTGCTCTCGCAATTACAAAAAGGTAACGCACCGTTAGAAAATCTTATTACTTTCCTAACTTTTTTTCTAGCGGAGCAAAAGTGCTGGAATGACTACATATGTAATTGTTGTGCTCTCGCAATTACAAAAAGGTAACGCACCGTTAGAAAATCTTATTACTTTCCTAACTTTTTTTCTAGCGGTGCAAAAGTGCTGGAATGACTACATATGTACTCGTTGTGCTCTCGCAATTACAAAAAGGTAACGCACCGTTAGAAAATCTTATTAGTTTCCTAACTTTTTTTCTAGCGGTGCAAAAGTGTTGGAATGACTACATATGTAATTGTCGTGCTCTCGCAATTACAAAAAGGTAACGCACCGTTAGAAAATCCTATTAGTTTCTTAACTTTTTTTCTAGCAGTGCAAAAGTGCTGGAACGACTACATATGTAATTGTCGTGCTCTCGCAATTACAAAAAGGTAACGCACCGTTAGAAAATCCTATTAGTTTCCTAACTTTTTTTCTAGCAGTGCAAAAGTGCTGGAATGACTACATATGTAATTGTCGTGCTCTCGCAATTACAAAAAGGTAACGCACCGTTAGAAAATCTTATTACTTTCCTAACTTTTTTTCTAGCGGTGCAAAAGTGCTGGTATGACTACATATGTAATTGTTGTGCTCTCGCAATTACAAAAAGGTAACGCACCGTTAGAAAATCTTATTGGTTTCCCAACTTTTTTTCTAGTGGTGCAAAAGTGCTGGTATGACTACATATGTAATTGTTGTGCTCTCGCAATTACAAAAAGGTAACGCACCGTTAGAAAATCTTATTACTTTCCTAACTTTTTTTCTAGCGGAGCAAAAGTGCTGGAATGACTACATATGTAATTGTTGTGCTCTCGCAATTACAAAAAGGTAACGCACCGTTAGAAAATCTTATTACTTTCCTAACTTTTTTTCTAGCGGTGCAAAAGTGCTGGAATGACTACATATGTACTCGTTGTGCTCTCGCAATTACAAAAAGGTAACGCACCGTTAGAAAATCTTATTAGTTTCGTAACTTTTTTTCTAGCGGTGCAAAAGTGCTGGAACGACTACATATGTAATTGTTGTGCTCTCGCAATTACAAAAAGGTAACGCACCGTTAGAAAATCTTATTAGTTTCCTAACTTTTTTTCTAGCGGTGCAAAAGTGCTGGAATGACTACATATGTACTCGTTGTGCTCTCGCAATTACAAAAAGGTAACGCACCGTTAGAAAATCTTATTAGTTTCCTAACATTTTTTCTAGCGGTGCAAAAGTGCTGGAACGACTACATATGTAATTGTCGTGCTCTCGCAATTACAAAAAGGTAACGCACCGTTAGAAAATCTTATTAGTTTCCTAACTTTTTTTCTAGCGGTGCAAAAGTGTTGGAATGACTACATATGTAATTGTCGTGCTTTCGCAATTGCAAAAAGGTAACGCACCGTTAGAAAATCTTATTAGTTCCCTTACTTTTTTTCTAGCGGTGCAAAAGTGCTGGTATGACTACATATGTAATTGTTGTGCTCTCGCAATTACAAAAAGGTAACGCACCGTTAGAAAATCTTATTAGTTTCCTAACTTTTTTTCTAGCGGTGCAAAAGTGTTGGAATGACTACATATGTAATTGTCGTGCTCTCGCAATTACAAAAAGGTAACGCACCGTTAGAAAATCTTATTAGTTTCCTAACTTTTTTTCTAGCGGTGCAAAAGTGTTGGAATGACTACATATGTAATTGTCGTGCTCTCGCAATTACAAAAAGGTAACGCACCGTTAGAAAATTAACGCAGCGTTAGAAAATCTTATTACTTTCCTAACTTTTTTTCTAGCGGTGCAAAAGTGCTGGTATGACTACATATGTAATTGTTGTGCTCTCGCAATTACAAAAAGGTAACGCACCGTTAGAAAATCTTATTGGTTTCCTAACTTTTTTTCTAGTGGTGCAAAAGTGCTGGTATGACTACATATGTAATTGTTGTGCTCTCGCAATTACAAAAAGGTAACGCACCGTTAGAAAATCTTATTACTTTCCTAACTTTTTTTCTAGCGGAGCAAAAGTGCTGGAATGACTACATATGTAATTGTTGTGCTCTCGCAATTACAAAAAGGTAACGCACCGTTAGAAAATCTTATTACTTTCCTAACTTTTTTTCTAGAGGTGCAAAAGTGCTGGAATGACTACATATGTACTCGTTGTGCTCTCGCAATTACAAAAAGGTAACGCACCGTTAGAAAATCTTATTAGTTTCCTAACTTTTTTTCTAGCGGTGCAAAAGTGTTGGAATGACTACATATGTAATTGTCGTGCTCTCGCAATTACAAAAAGGTAACGCACCGTTAGAAAATCCTATTAGTTTCCTAACTTTTTTTCTAGCAGTGCAAAAGTGCTGGAATGACTACATATGTAATTGTCGTGCTCTCGCAATTACAAAAAGGTAACGCACCGTTAGAAAATCCTATTAGTTTCCTAACTTTTTTTCTAGCAGTGCAAAAGTGCTGGAATGACTACATATGTACTCGTTGTGCTCTCGCAATTACAAAAAGGTAACGCACCGTTAGAAAATCTTATTACTCTCCTAACTTTTTTTCTAGCGGAGCAAAAGTGCTGGAATGACTACATATGTAATTGTTGTGCTCTCGCAATTACAAAAAGGTAACGCACCGTTAGAAAATCTTATTACTTTCCTAACTTTTTTTCTAGCGGTGCAAAAGTGCTGGAATGACTACATATGTACTCGTTGTGCTCTCGCAATTACAAAAAGGTAACGCACCGTTAGAAAATCTTATTACTTTCCTAACTTTTTTTCTAGCGGAGCAAAAGTGCTGGAATGACTACATATGTAATTGTTGTGCTCTCGCAATTACAAAAAGGTAACGCACCGTTAGAAAATCTTATTACTTTCCTAACTTTTTTTCTAGCGGTGCAAAAGTGCTGGAATGACTACATATGTACTCGTTGTGCTCTCGCAATTACAAAAAGGTAACGCACCGTTAGAAAATCTTATTAGTTTCCTAACTTTTTTTCTAGCGGTGCAAAAGTGTTGGAATGACTACATATGTAATTGTCGTGCTCTCGCAATTACAAAAAGGTAACGCACCGTTAGAAAATCCTATTAGTTTCCTAACTTTTTTTCTAGCAGTGCAAAAGTGCTGGTATGACTACATATGTACTCGTTGTGCTCTCGCAATTATAAAAAGGTAACGCACCGTTAAAAAATCTTATTAGTTTCCTAACTTTTTTTCTAGCGGTGCAAAAGTGCTGGAATGATCACATATGTGATTGTTGTGCTCTCGGCGTTCCAAAAAGGTAACGCACCGTTAGCAAATCTTATTAGTTTCCTAACTTTTTTCTAGCAGTGCAAAAGTGCTGGAATGACTACATATGTACTCGTTGTGCTCTCGCAATTACAAAAAGGTAACGCACCGTTAGAAAATCTTATTACTTTCCTAACTTTTTTTCTAGCGGTGCAAAAGTGCTGGAATGACTACATATGTACTCGTTGTGCTCTCGCAATTACAAAAAGGTAACGCACCGTTAGAAAATCTTATTAGTTTCGTAACTTTTTTTCTAGCGGTGCAAAAGTGCTGGAACGACTACATATGTTATTGTTGTGCTCTCGCAATAACAAAAAGGTAACGCACCGTTAGAAAATCTTATTAGTTTCCTAACTTTTTTTCCAGCGGTGCAAAAGTGCTGGAATGACTACATATGTAATTGTCGTGCTCTCGCAATTACAAAAAGGTAACGCACCGTTAGAAAATCTTATTACTTTCCTAACTTTTTTTCTAGCGGTGCAAAAGTGCTGGAATGACTACATATGTACTCGTTGTGCTCTCGCAATTACAAAAAGGTAACGCACCGTTAGAAAATCTTATTAGTTTCCTAACTTTTTTTCTAGCGGTGCAAAAGTGTTGGAATGACTACATATGTAATTGTCGTGCTCTCGCAATTACAAAAAGGTAACGCACCGTTAGAAAATTAACGCACCGTTAGAAAATCTTATTACTTTCCTAACTTTTTTTCTAGCGGTGCAAAAGTGCTGGTATGACTACATATGTAATTGTTGTGCTCTCGCAATTACAAAAAGGTAACGCACCGTTAGAAAATCTTATTGGTTTCCTAACTTTTTTTCTAGTGGTGCAAAAGTGCTGGTATGACTACATATGTAATTGTTGTGCTCTCGCAATTACAAAAAGGTAACGCACCGTTAGAAAATCTTATTACTTTCCTAACTTTTTTTCTAGCGGAGCAAAAGTGCTGGAATGACTACATATGTAATTGTTGTGCTCTCGCAATTACAAAAAGGTAACGCACCGTTAGAAAATCTTATTACTTTCCTAACTTTTTTTCTAGCGGTGCAAAAGTGCTGGAATGACTACATATGTACTCGTTGTGCTCTCGCAATTACAAAAAGGTAACGCACCGTTAGAAAATCTTATTAGTTTCCTAACTTTTTTTCTAGCGGTGCAAAAGTGTTGGAATGACTACATATGTAATTGTCGTGCTCTCGCAATTACAAAAAGGTAACGCACCGTTAGAAAATCCTATTAGTTTCCTAACTTTTTTTCTAGCAGTGCAAAAGTGCTGGAATGACTACATATGTAATTGTCGTGCTCTCGCAATTACAAAAAGGTAACGCACCGTTAGAAAATCCTATTAGTTTCCTAACTTTTTTTCTAGCAGTGCAAAAGTGCTGGAATGACTACATATGTACTCGTTGTGCTCTCGCAATTACAAAAAGGTAACGCACCGTTAGAAAATCTTATTACTCTCCTAACTTTTTTTCTAGCGGAGCAAAAGTGCTGGAATGACTACATATGTAATTGTTGTGCTCTCGCAATTACAAAAAGGTAACGCACCGTTAGAAAATCTTATTACTTTCCTAACTTTTTTTCTAGCGGTGCAAAAGTGCTGGAATGACTACATATGTACTCGTTGTGCTCTCGCAATTACAAAAAGGTAACGCACCGTTAGAAAATCTTATTACTTTCCTAACTTTTTTTCTAGCGGAGCAAAAGTGCTGGAATGACTACATATGTAATTGTTGTGCTCTCGCAATTACAAAAAGGTAACGCACCGTTAGAAAATCTTATTACTTTCCTAACTTTTTTTCTAGCGGTGCAAAAGTGCTGGAATGACTACATATGTACTCGTTGTGCTCTCGCAATTACAAAAAGGTAACGCACCGTTAGAAAATCTTATTAGTTTCCTAACTTTTTTTCTAGCGGTGCAAAAGTGTTGGAATGACTACATATGTAATTGTCGTGCTCTCGCAATTACAAAAAGGTAACGCACCGTTAGAAAATCCTATTAGTTTCCTAACTTTTTTTCTAGCAGTGCAAAAGTGCTGGAATGACTACATATGTACTCGTTGTGCTCTCGCAATTACAAAAAGGTAACGCACCGTTAGAAAATCTTATTACTCTCCTAACTTTTTTTCTAGCGGAGCAAAAGTGCTGGAATGACTACATATGTAATTGTTGTGCTCTCGCAATTACAAAAAGGTAACGCACCGTTAGAAAATCTTATTACTTTCCTAACTTTTTTTCTAGCGGTGCAAAAGTGCTGGAATGACTACATATGTACTCGTTGTGCTCTCGCAATTACAAAAAGGTAACGCACCGTTAGAAAATCTTATTACTTTCCTAACTTTTTTTCTAGCGGAGCAAAAGTGCTGGAATGACTACATATGTAATTGTTGTGCTCTCGCAATTACAAAAAGGTAACGCACCGTTAGAAAATCTTATTACTTTCCTAACTTTTTTTCTAGCGGTGCAAAAGTGCTGGAATGACTACATATGTACTCGTTGTGCTCTCGCAATTACAAAAAGGTAACGCACCGTTAGAAAATCTTATTAGTTTCCTAACTTTTTTTCTAGCGGTGCAAAAGTGTTGGAATGACTACATATGTAATTGTCGTGCTCTCGCAATTACAAAAAGGTAACGCACCGTTAGAAAATCCTATTAGTTTCCTAACTTTTTTTCTAGCAGTGCAAAAGTGCTGGAATGACTACATATGTACTCGTTGTGCTCTCGCAATTATAAAAAGGTAACGCACCGTTAAAAAATCTTATTAGTTTCCTAACTTTTTTTCTAGCGGTGCAAAAGTGCTGGAATGATCACATATGTGATTGTTGTGCTCTCGGCGTTCCAAAAAGGTAACGCACCGTTAGCAAATCTTATTAGTTTCCTAACTTTTTTCTAGCAGTGCAAAAGTGCTGGAATGACTACATATGTACTCGTTGTGCTCTCGCAATTACAAAAAGGTAACGCACCGTTAGAAAATCTTATTACTTTCCTAACTTTTTTTCTAGCGGTGCAAAAGTGCTGGAATGACTACATATGTACTCGTTGTGCTCTCGCAATTACAAAAAGGTAACGCACCGTTAGAAAATCTTATTAGTTTCGTAACTTTTTTTCTAGCGGTGCAAAAGTGCTGGAACGACTACATATGTTATTGTTGTGCTCTCGCAATAACAAAAAGGTAACGCACCGTTAGAAAATCTTATTAGTTTCCTAACTTTTTTTCCAGCGGTGCAAAAGTGCTGGAATGACTACATATGTAATTGTCGTGCTCTCGCAATTACAAAAAGGTAACGCACCGTTAGAAAATCTTATTACTTTCCTAACTTTTTTTCTAGCGGTGCAAAAGTGCTGGAATGACTACATATGTACTCGTTGTGCTCTCGCAATTACAAAAAGGTAACGCACCGTTAGAAAATCTTATTAGTTTCCTAACATTTTTTCTAGCGGTGCAAAAGTGCTGGAACGACTACATATGTAATTGTCGTGCTCTCGCAATTACAAAAAGGTAACGCACCGTTAGAAAATCTTATTACTTTCCTAACTTTTTTTCTAGCGGTGCAAAAGTGCTGGTATGACTACATATGTAATTGTTGTGCTCTCGCAATTACAAAAAGGTAACGCACCGTTAGAAAATCTTATTACTTTCCTAACTTTTTTTCTAGCGGAGCAAAAGTGCTGGAATGACTACATATGTAATTGTTGTGCTCTCGCAATTACAAAAAGGTAACGCACCGTTAGAAAATCTTATTACTTTCCTAACTTTTTTTCTAGCGGTGCAAAAGTGCTGGAATGACTACATATGTACTCGTTGTGCTCTCGCAATTACAAAAAGGTAACGCACCGTTAGAAAATCTTATTAGTTTCCTAACTTTTTTTCTAGCGGTGCAAAAGTGCTGGAATGACTACATATGTACTCGTTGTGCTCTCGCAATTACAAAAAGGTAACGCACCGTTAGAAAATCTTATTAGTTTCCTAACATTTTTTCTAGCGGTGCAAAAGTGCTGGAACGACTACATATGTAATTGTCGTGCTCTCGCAATTACAAAAAGGTAACGCACCGTTAGAAAATCTTATTAGTTTCCTAACTTTTTTTCTAGCGGTGCAAAAGTGTTGGAATGACTACATATGTAATTGTCGTGCTCTCGCAATTACAAAAAGGTAACGCACCGTTAGAAAATCTTATTACTTTCCTAACTTTTTTTCTAGCGGTGCAAAAGTGCTGGTATGACTACATATGTAATTGTTGTGCTCTCGCAATTACAAAAAGGTAACGCACCGTTAGAAAATCCTATTAGTTTCCTAACTTTTTCTCTAGCAGTGCAAAAGTGCTGGAATGACTACATATGTACTCGTTGTGCTCTCGCAATTACAAAAAGGTAACGCACCGTTAGAAAATCTTATTAGTTTC
Organism: Diabrotica undecimpunctata; assembly: GCF_040954645.1. NCBI lineage: Eukaryota > Metazoa > Arthropoda > Insecta > Coleoptera > Chrysomelidae > Diabrotica > Diabrotica undecimpunctata. The sequence goes on along the minus strand of NW_027311887.1, from coordinate 2,438,929 downwards.
CTAACTTTTTTTCTAGCGGTGCAAAAGTGCTGAAATGACTACATATGTACTCGTTGTGCTCTCGCAATTACAAAAAGGTAACGCACCGTTAGAAAATCTTATTAGTTTCCTAACATTTTTTCTAGCGGTGCAAAAGTGCTGAAACGACTACATATGTAATTGTCGTGCTCTCGCAATTACAAAAAGGTAACGCACCGTTAGAAAATCTTATTAGTTTCCTAACTTTTTTTCTAGCAGTGCAAAAGTGCTGGAATGACTACATATGTAATTGTCGTGCTCTCGCAATTACAAAAAGGTAACGCACCGTTAGAAAATCTTATTAGTTTCCTAACTTTTTTTCTAGCGGTGCAAAAGTGTTGGAATGACTACATATGTAATTGTCGTGCTCTCGCAATTACAAAAAGGTAACGCACCGTTAGAAAATCCTATTAGTTTCCTAACTTTTTTTCTAGCAGTGCAAAAGTGCTGGAACGACTACATATGTAATTGTCGTGCTCTCGCAATTACAAAAAGGTAACGCACCGTTAGAAAATCCTATTAGTTTCCTAACTTTTTTTCTAGCAGTGCAAAAGTGCTGGAATGACTACATATGTAATTGTCGTGCTCTCGCAATTACAAAAAGGTAACGCACCGTTAGAAAATCTTATTAGTTTCCTAACTTTTTTTCTAGCGGTGCAAAAGTGTTGGAATGACTACATATGTAATTGTCGTGCTCTCGCAATTATAAAAAGGTAACGCGCCGTTAGAAAATCTTATTACTTTCCTAACTTTTTTTCTAGCGGTGCAAAAGTGCTGGTATGACTACATATGTAATTGTTGTGCTCTCGCAATTACAAAAAGGTAACGCACCGTTAGAAAATCTTATTAGTTTCCTAACTTTTTTTCTAGCGGTGCAAAAGTGTTGGAATGACTACATATGTAATTGTCGTGCTCTCGCAATTACAAAAAGGTAACGCACCGTTAGAAAATCCTATTAGTTTCCTAACTTTTTTTCTAGCAGTGCAAAAGTGCTGGAATGACTACATATGTACTCGTTGTGCTCTCGCAATTACAAAAAGGTAACGCACCGTTAGAAAATCTTATTACTTTCCTAACTTTTTTTCTAGCGGTGCAAAAGTGCTGGTATGACTACATATGTAATTGTTGTGCTCTCGCAATTACAAAAAGGTAACGCACCGTTAGAAAATCTTATTAGTTTCCTAACTTTTTTTCTAGCGGTGCAAAAGTGTTGGAATGACTACATATGTAATTGTCGTGCTCTCGCAATTACAAAAAGGTAACGCACCGTTAGAAAATCCTATTAGTTTCCTAACTTTTTTTCTAGCAGTGCAAAAGTGCTGGAATGACTACATATGTACTCGTTGTGCTCTCGCAATTACAAAAAGGTAACGCACCGTTAGAAAATCTTATTAGTTTCCTAACTTTTTTTCTAGTGGTGCAAAAGTGCTGGAATGATCACATATGTGATTGTTGTGCTCTCGGCGTTCCAAAAAGGTAACGCACCGTTAGAAAATCTTATTAGTTTCCTAACTTTTTTCTAGCAGTGCAAAAGTGCTGGAATGACTACATATGTACTCGTTGTGCTCTCGCAATTACAAAAAGGTAACGCACCGTTAGAAAATCTTATTACTTTCCTAACTTTTTTTCTAGCCGTGCAAAAGTGCTGGAATGACTACATATGTACTCGTTGTGCTCTCGCAATTACAAAAAGGTAACGCACCGTTAGAAAATCTTATTAGTTTCGTAACTTTTTTTCTAGCGGTGCAAAAGTGCTGGAACGACTACATATGTAATTGTTGTGCTCTCGCAATTACAAAAAGGTAACGCACCGTTAGAAAATCTTATTAGTTTCCTAACTTTTTTTCTAGCGGTGCAAAAGTGCTGGAATGACTACATATGTACTCGTTGTGCTCTCGCAATTACAAAAAGGTAACGCACCGTTAGAAAATCTTATTAGTTTCCTAACATTTTTTCTAGCGGTGCAAAAGTGCTGGAACGACTACATATGTAATTGTCGTGCTCTCGCAATTACAAAAAGGTAACGCACCGTTAGAAAATCTTATTAGTTTCCTAACTTTTTTTCTAGCGGTGCAAAAGTGCTGGTATGACTACATATGTAATTGTTGTGCTCTCGCAATTACAAAAAGGTAACGCACCGTTAGAAAATCTTATTACTTTCCTAACTTTTTTTCTAGCGGAGCAAAAGTGCTGGAATGACTACATATGTAATTGTTGTGCTCTCGCAATTACAAAAAGGTAACGCACCGTTAGAAAATCTTATTACTTTCCTAACTTTTTTTCTAGCGGTGCAAAAGTGCTGGAATGACTACATATGTACTCGTTGTGCTCTCGCAATTACAAAAAGGTAACGCACCGTTAGAAAATCTTATTAGTTTCCTAACTTTTTTTCTAGCGGTGCAAAAGTGCTGGAATGACTACATATGTACTCGTTGTGCTCTCGCAATTACAAAAAGGTAACGCACCGTTAGAAAATCTTATTAGTTTCCTAACATTTTTTCTAGCGGTGCAAAAGTGCTGGAACGACTACATATGTAATTGTCGTGCTCTCGCAATTACAAAAAGGTAACGCACCGTTAGAAAATCTTATTAGTTTCCTAACTTTTTTTCTAGCGGTGCAAAAGTGTTGGAATGACTACATATGTAATTGTCGTGCTCTCGCAATTACAAAAAGGTAACGCACCGTTAGAAAATCTTATTACTTTCCTAACTTTTTTTCTAGCGGTGCAAAAGTGCTGGTATGACTACATATGTAATTGTTGTGCTCTCGCAATTACAAAAAGGTAACGCACCGTTAGAAAATCCTATTAGTTTCCTAACTTTTTCTCTAGCAGTGCAAAAGTGCTGGAATGACTACATATGTACTCGTTGTGCTCTCGCAATTACAAAAAGGTAACGCACCGTTAGAAAATCTTATTAGTTTCCTAACTTTTTTTCTAGCGGTGCAAAAGTGCTGAAATGACTACATATGTACTCGTTGTGCTCTCGCAATTACAAAAAGGTAACGCACCGTTAGAAAATCTTATTAGTTTCCTAACATTTTTTCTAGCGGTGCAAAAGTGCTGAAACGACTACATATGTAATTGTCGTGCTCTCGCAATTACAAAAAGGTAACGCACCGTTAGAAAATCTTATTAGTTTCCTAACTTTTTTTCTAGCAGTGCAAAAGTGCTGGAATGACTACATATGTAATTGTCGTGCTCTCGCAATTACAAAAAGGTAACGCACCGTTAGAAAATCTTATTAGTTTCCTAACTTTTTTTCTAGCGGTGCAAAAGTGTTGGAATGACTACATATGTAATTGTCGTGCTCTCGCAATTACAAAAAGGTAACGCACCGTTAGAAAATCCTATTAGTTTCCTAACTTTTTTTCTAGCAGTGCAAAAGTGCTGGAACGACTACATATGTAATTGTCGTGCTCTCGCAATTACAAAAAGGTAACGCACCGTTAGAAAATCCTATTAGTTTCCTAACTTTTTTTCTAGCAGTGCAAAAGTGCTGGAATGACTACATATGTAATTGTCGTGCTCTCGCAATTACAAAAAGGTAACGCACCGTTAGAAAATCTTATTAGTTTCCTAACTTTTTTTCTAGCGGTGCAAAAGTGTTGGAATGACTACATATGTAATTGTCGTGCTCTCGCAATTATAAAAAGGTAACGCGCCGTTAGAAAATCTTATTACTTTCCTAACTTTTTTTCTAGCGGTGCAAAAGTGCTGGTATGACTACATATGTAATTGTTGTGCTCTCGCAATTACAAAAAGGTAACGCACCGTTAGAAAATCTTATTAGTTTCCTAACTTTTTTTCTAGCGGTGCAAAAGTGTTGGAATGACTACATATGTAATTGTCGTGCTCTCGCAATTACAAAAAGGTAACGCACCGTTAGAAAATCCTATTAGTTTCCTAACTTTTTTTCTAGCAGTGCAAAAGTGCTGGAATGACTACATATGTACTCGTTGTGCTCTCGCAATTACAAAAAGGTAACGCACCGTTAGAAAATCTTATTACTTTCCTAACTTTTTTTCTAGCGGTGCAAAAGTGCTGGTATGACTACATATGTAATTGTTGTGCTCTCGCAATTACAAAAAGGTAACGCACCGTTAGAAAATCTTATTAGTTTCCTAACTTTTTTTCTAGCGGTGCAAAAGTGTTGGAATGACTACATATGTAATTGTCGTGCTCTCGCAATTACAAAAAGGTAACGCACCGTTAGAAAATCTTATTAGTTTCCTAACTTTTTTTCTAGTGGTGCAAAAGTGCTGGAATGATCACATATGTGATTGTTGTGCTCTCGCAATTACAAAAAGGTAACGCACCGTTAGAAAATCTTATTAGTTTCCTAACTTTTTTTCTAGTGGTGCAAAAGTGCTGGAATGATCACATATGTGATTGTTGTGCTCTCGGCGTTCCAAAAAGGTAACGCACCGTTAGAAAATCTTATTAGTTTCCTAACTTTTTTCTAGCAGTGCAAAAGTGCTGGAATGACTACATATGTACTCGTTGTGCTCTCGCAATTACAAAAAGGTAACGCACCGTTAGAAAATCTTATTACTTTCCTAACTTTTTTTCTAGCCGTGCAAAAGTGCTGGAATGACTACATATGTACTCGTTGTGCTCTCGCAATTACAAAAAGGTAACGCACCGTTAGAAAATCTTATTAGTTTCGTAACTTTTTTTCTAGCGGTGCAAAAGTGCTGGAACGACTACATATGTAATTGTTGTGCTCTCGCAATTACAAAAAGGTAACGCACCGTTAGAAAATCTTATTAGTTTCCTAACTTTTTTTCTAGCGGTGCAAAAGTGCTGGAATGACTACATATGTACTCGTTGTGCTCTCGCAATTACAAAAAGGTAACGCACCGTTAGAAAATCTTATTAGTTTCCTAACATTTTTTCTAGCGGTGCAAAAGTGCTGGAACGACTACATATGTAATTGTCGTGCTCTCGCAATTACAAAAAGGTAACGCACCGTTAGAAAATCTTATTAGTTTCCTAACTTTTTTTCTAGCGGTGCAAAAGTGTTGGAATGACTACATATGTAATTGTCGTGCTTTCGCAATTGCAAAAAGGTAACGCACCGTTAGAAAATCTTATTAGTTCCCTTACTTTTTTTCTAGCGGTGCAAAAGTGCTGGTATGACTACATATGTAATTGTTGTGCTCTCGCAATTACAAAAAGGTAACGCACCGTTAGAAAATCTTATTAGTTTCCTAACTTTTTTTCTAGCGGTGCAAAAGTGTTGGAATGACTACATATGTAATTGTCGTGCTCTCGCAATTACAAAAAGGTAACGCACCGTTAGAAAATCTTATTAGTTTCCTAACTTTTTTTCTAGCGGTGCAAAAGTGTTGGAATGACTACATATGTAATTGTCGTGCTCTCGCAATTACAAAAAGGTAACGCACCGTTAGAAAATCTTATTACTTTCCTAACTTTTTTTCTAGCGGTGCAAAAGTGCTGGTATGACTACATATGTAATTGTTGTGCTCTCGCAATTACAAAAAGGTAACGCACCGTTAGAAAATCTTATTGGTTTCCTAACTTTTTTTCTAGTGGTGCAAAAGTGCTGGTATGACTACATATGTAATTGTTGTGCTCTCGCAATTACAAAAAGGTAACGCACCGTTAGAAAATCTTATTACTTTCCTAACTTTTTTTCTAGCGGAGCAAAAGTGCTGGAATGACTACATATGTAATTGTTGTGCTCTCGCAATTACAAAAAGGTAACGCACCGTTAGAAAATCTTATTACTTTCCTAACTTTTTTTCTAGCGGTGCAAAAGTGCTGGAATGACTACATATGTACTCGTTGTGCTCTCGCAATTACAAAAAGGTAACGCACCGTTAGAAAATCTTATTAGTTTCCTAACTTTTTTTCTAGCGGTGCAAAAGTGTTGGAATGACTACATATGTAATTGTCGTGCTCTCGCAATTACAAAAAGGTAACGCACCGTTAGAAAATCCTATTAGTTTCCTAACTTTTTTTCTAGCCGTGCAAAAGTGCTGGAATGACTACATATGTAATTGTCGTGCTCTCGCAATTACAAAAAGGTAACGCACCGTTAGAAAATCCTATTAGTTTCCTAACTTTTTTTCTAGCAGTGCAAAAGTGCTGGAATGACTACATATGTACTCGTTGTGCTCTCGCAATTACAAAAAGGTAACGCACCGTTAGAAAATCTTATTACTCTCCTAACTTTTTTTCTAGCGGAGCAAAAGTGCTGGAATGACTACATATGTAATTGTTGTGCTCTCGCAATTACAAAAAGGTAACGCACCGTTAGAAAATCTTATTACTTTCCTAACTTTTTTTCTAGCGGTGCAAAAGTGCTGGAATGACTACATATGTACTCGTTGTGCTCTCGCAATTACAAAAAGGTAACGCACCGTTAGAAAATCTTATTACTTTCCTAACTTTTTTTCTAGCGGAGCAAAAGTGCTGGAATGACTACATATGTAATTGTTGTGCTCTCGCAATTACAAAAAGGTAACGCACCGTTAGAAAATCCTATTACTTTCCTAACTTTTTTTCTAGCGGTGCAAAAGTGCTGGAATGACTACATATGTACTCGTTGTGCTCTCGCAATTACAAAAAGGTAACGCACCGTTAGAAAATCCTATTAGTTTCCTAACTTTTTTTCTAGCAGTGCAAAAGTGCTGGAATGACTACATATGTACTCGTTGTGCTCTCGCAATTACAAAAAGGTAACGCACCGTTAAAAAATCTTATTAGTTTCCTAACTTTTTTTCTAGCGGAGCAAAAGTGCTGGAACGACTACATATGTACTCGTTGTGCTCTCGCAATAACAAAAAGGTAACGCACCGTTAGAAAATCTTATTAGTTTCCTAACTTTTTTTCCAGCGGTGCAAAAGTGCTGGAATGACTACATATGTAATTGTCGTGCTCTCGCAATTACAAAAAGGTAACGCACCGTTAGAAAATCTTATTACTTTCCTAACTTTTTTTCTAGCGGTGCAAAAGTGCTGGAATGACTACATATGTACTCGTTGTGCTCTCGCAATTACAAAAAGGTAACGCACCGTTAGAAAATCCTATTAGTTTCCTAACTTTTTTTCTAGCAGTGCAAAAGTGCTGGAATGACTACATATGTACTCGTTGTGCTCTCGCAATTACAAAAAGGTAACGCACCGTTAGAAAATCTTATTAGTTTCCTAACATTTTTTCTAGCGGTGCAAAAGTGCTGGAACGACTACATATGTAATTGTCGTGCTCTCGCAATTACAAAAAGGTAACGCACCGTTAGAAAATCTTATTACTTTCCTAACTTTTTTTCTAGCGGTGCAAAAGTGCTGGTATGACTACATATGTAATTGTTGTGCTCTCGCAATTACAAAAAGGTAACGCACCGTTAGAAAATCTTATTACTTTCCTAACTTTTTTTCTAGCGGAGCAAAAGTGCTGGAATGACTACATATGTAATTGTTGTGCTCTCGCAATTACAAAAAGGTAACGCACCGTTAGAAAATCTTATTACTTTCCTAACTTTTTTTCTAGCGGTGCAAAAGTGCTGGAATGAATACATATGTACTCGTTGTGCTCTCGCAATTACAAAAAGGTAACGCACCGTTAGAAAATCTTATTAGTTTCCTAACTTTTTTTCTAGCGGTGCAAAAGTGCTGGAATGACTACATATGTACTCGTTGTGCTCTCGCAATTACAAAAAGGTAACGCACCGTTAGAAAATCTTATTAGTTTCCTAACTTTTTTTCTAGCGGTGCAAAAGTGCTGGAACGACTACATATGTAATTGTTGTGCTCTCGCAATTACAAAAAGGTAACGCACCGTTAGAAAATCTTATTAGTTTCCTAACTTTTTTTCTAGCGGTGCAAAAGTGCTGGAATGACTACATATGTAATTGTCGTGCTCTCGCAATTACAAAAAGGTAACGCACCGTTAGAAAATCTTGTTAGTTTCCTAACTTTTTTTCTAGCGGTGCAAAAGTGCTGGTATGACTACATATGTAATTGTTGTGCTCTCGCAATTACAAAAAGGTAACGCACCGTTAGAAAATCCTATTAGTTTCCTAACTTTTTTTCTAGCAGTGCAAAAGTGCTGGTATGACTACATATGTACTCGTTGTGCTCTCGCAATTACAAAAAGGTAACGCACCGTTAGAAAATCTTATTAGTTTCCTAACTTTTTCTCTAGCAGTGCAAAAGTGCTGGAATGACTACATATGTACTCGTTGTGCTCTCGCAATTACAAAAAGGTACCGCACCGTTAGAAAATCTTATTAGTTTCCTAACTTTTTTTCTAGCGGTGCAAAAGTGCTGGTATGACTACATATGTAATTGTCGTGCTCTCGCAATTACAAAAAGGTAACGCACCGTTAGAAAATCCTATTAGTTTCCTAACTTTTTCTCTAGCAGTGCAAAAGTGCTGGAACGACTACATATGTAATTGTCGTGCTCTCGCAATTACAAAAAGGTAACGCACCGTTAGAAAATCCTATTAGTTTCCTAACTTTTTTTCTAGCGGTGCAAAAGTGTTGGAATGACTACATATGTAATTGTCGTGCTCTCGCAATTACAAAAAGGTAACGCACCGTTAGAAAATCTTATTAGTTTCCTAACTTTTTTTCTAGCAGTGCAAAAGTGCTGGAACGACTACATATGTAATTGTCGTGCTCTCGCAATTACAAAAAGGTAACGCACCGTTAGAAAATCCTATTAGTTTCCTAACTTTTTTTCTAGCAGTGCAAAAGTGCTGGAATGACTACATATGTAATTGTCGTGCTCTCGCAATTACAAAAAGGTAACGCACCGTTAGAAAATCTTATTAGTTTCCTAACTTTTTTTCTAGCGGTGCAAAAGTGTTGGAATGACTACATATGTAATTGTCGTGCTCTCGCAATTACAAAAAGGTAACGCACCGTTAGAAAATCTTATTACTTTCCTAACTTTTTTTCTAGCGGTGCAAAAGTGCTGGTATGACTACATATGTAATTGTTGTGCTCTCGCAATTACAAAAAGGTAACGCACCGTTAGAAAATCTTATTGGTTTCCTAACTTTTTTTCTAGTGGTGCAAAAGTGCTGGTATGACTACATATGTAATTGTTGTGCTCTCGCAATTACAAAAAGGTAACGCACCGTTAGAAAATCTTATTACTTTCCTAACTTTTTTTCTAGCGGAGCAAAAGTGCTGGAATGACTACATATGTAATTGTTGTGCTCTCGCAATTACAAAAAGGTAACGCACCGTTAGAAAATCTTATTACTTTCCTAACTTTTTTTCTAGCGGTGCAAAAGTGCTGGAATGACTACATATGTACTCGTTGTGCTCTCGCAATTACAAAAAGGTAACGCACCGTTAGAAAATCTTATTAGTTTCCTAACTTTTTTTCTAGCGGTGCAAAAGTGTTGGAATGACTACATATGTAATTGTCGTGCTCTCGCAATTACAAAAAGGTAACGCACCGTTAGAAAATCTTATTACTTTCCTAACTTTTTTTCTAGCGGTGCAAAAGTGCTGGAATGACTACATATGTACTCGTTGTGCTCTCGCAATTACAAAAAGGTAACGCACCGTTAGAAAATCTTATTACTTTCCTAACTTTTTTTCTAGCGGAGCAAAAGTGCTGGAATGACTACATATGTAATTGTTGTGCTCTCGCAATTACAAAAAGGTAACGCACCGTTAGAAAATCTTATTACTTTCCTAACTTTTTTTCTAGCGGTGCAAAAGTGCTGGAATGACTACATATGTACTCGTTGTGCTCTCGCAATTACAAAAAGGTAACGCACCGTTAGAAAATCTTATTAGTTTCCTTACTTTTTTTCTAGCGGTGCAAAAGTGTTGGAATGACTACATATGTAATTGTCGTGCTCTCGCAATTACAAAAAGGTAACGCACCGTTAGAAAATCCTATTAGTTTCCTAACTTTTTTTCTAGCAGTGCAAAAGTGCTGGAATGACTACATATGTACTCGTTGTGCTCTCGCAATTACAAAAAGGTAACGCACCGTTAAAAAATCTTATTAGTTTCCTAACTTTTTTTCTAGCGGTGCAAAAGTGCTGGAATGATCACATATGTGATTGTTGTGCTCTCGGCGTTCCAAAAAGGTAACGCACCGTTAGAAAATCTTATTAGTTTCCTAACTTTTTTCTAGCAGTGCAAAAGTGCTGGAATGACTACATATGTACTCGTTGTGCTCTCGCAATTACAAAAAGGTAACGCACCGTTAGAAAATCTTATTACTTTCCTAACTTTTTTTCTAGCGGTGCAAAAGTGCTGGAATGACTACATATGTACTCGTTGTGCTCTCGCAATTACAAAAAGGTAACGCACCGTTAGAAAATCTTATTAGTTTCGTAACTTTTTTTCTAGCGGTGCAACAGTGCTGGAACGACTACATATGTTATTGTTGTGCTCTCGCAATAACAAAAAGGTAACGCACCGTTAGAAAATCTTATTAGTTTCCTAACTTTTTTTCCAGCGGTGCAAAAGTGCTGGAATGACTACATATGTAATTGTCGTTCTCTCGCAATTACAAAAAGGTAACGCACCGTTAGAAAATCTTATTACTTTCCTAACTTTTTTTCTAGCGGTGCAAAAGTGCTGGAATGACTACATATGTACTCGTTGTGCTCTCGCAATTACAAAAAGGTAACGCACCGTTAGAAAATCCTATTAGTTTCCTAACTTTTTTTCTAGCAGTGCAAAAGTGCTGGAATGACTACATATGTACTCGTTGTGCTCTCGCAATTACAAAAAGGTAACGCACCGTTAGAAAATCTTATTAGTTTCCTAACTTTTTTTCTAGCGGTGCAAAAGTGCTGGAATGACTACATATGTACTCGTTGTGCTCTCGCAATTACAAAAAGGTAACGCACCGTTAGAAAATCCTATTAGTTTCCTAACTTTTTTTCTAGCAGTGCAAAAGTGCTGGAATGACTACATATGTACTCGTTGTGCTCTCGCAATTACAAAAAGGTAACGCACCGTTAGAAAATCTTATTAGTTTCCTAACTTTTTTTCTAGCGGTGCAAAAGTGCTGGAATGACTACATATGTACTCGTTGTGCTCTCGCAATTACAAAAAGGTAACGCACCGTTAGAAAATCTTATTAGTTTCCTAACTTTTTTTCTAGCGGAGCAAAAGTGCTGGAATGACTACATATGTAATTGTTGTGCTCTCGCAATTACAAAAAGGTAACGCACCGTTAGAAAATCTTATTACTTTCCTAACTTTTTTTCTAGCGGAGCAAAAGTGCTGGAATGACTACATATGTAATTGTTGTGCTCTCGCAATTACAAAAAGGTAACGCACCGTTAGAAAATCTTATTACTTTCCTAACTTTTTTTCTAGCGGTGCAAAAGTGCTGGAATGACTACATATGTACTCGTTGTGCTCTCGCAATTACAAAAAGGTAACGCACCGTTAGAAAATCTTATTAGTTTCCTAACTTTTTTTCTAGCGGTGCAAAAGTGCTGGAATGACTACATATGTACTCGTTGTGCTCTCGCAATTACAAAAAGGTAACGCACCGTTAGAAAATCTTATTAGTTTCCTAACTTTTTTTCTAGCGGTGCAAAAGTGCTGGAACGACTACATATGTAATTGTCGTGCTCTCGCAATTACAAAAAGGTAACGCACCGTTAGAAAATCTTATTAGTTTCCTAACTTTTTTTCTAGCGGTGCAAAAGTGCTGGAACGACTACATATGTAATTGTCGTGCTCTCGCAATTACAAAAAGGTAACGCACCGTTAGAAAATCTTATTAGTTTCCTAACTTTTTTTCTAGCGGTGCAAAAGTGCTGGAATGACTACATATGTACTCGTTGTGCTCTCGCAATTACAAAAAGGTAACGCACCGTTAGAAAATCTTATTAGTTTCCTAACTTTTTTTCTAGCGGTGCAAAAGTGCTGGAATGACTACATATGTACTCGTTGTGCTCTCGCAATTACAAAAAGGTAACGCACCGTTAGAAAATCTTATTAGTTTCCTAACTTTTTTTCTAGCGGTGCAAAAGTGCTGGAACGACTACATATGTAATTGTCGTGCTCTCGCAATTACAAAAAGGTAACGCACCGTTAGAAAATCTTATTACTTTCCTAACTTTTTTTCTAGCGGTGCAAAAGTGCTGGAATGACTACATATGTACTCGTTGTGCTCTCGCAATTACAAAAAGGTAACGCACCGTTAGAAAATCTTATTAGTTTCCTAACTTTTTTTCTAGCGGTGCAAAAGTGCTGGAATGACTACATATGTACTCGTTGTGCTCTCGCAATTACAAAAAGGTACCGCACCGTTAGAAAATCTTATTAGTTTCCTAACTTTTTTTCTAGCGGTGCAAAAGTGCTGGTATGACTACATATGTAATTGTTGTGCTCTCGCAATTACAAAAAGGTAACGCACCGTTAGAAAATCCTATTAGTTTCCTAACTTTTTCTCTAGCAGTGCAAAAGTGCTGGAATGACTACATATGTACTCGTTGTGCTCTCGCAATTACAAAAAGGTAACGCACCGTTAGAAAATCTTATTAGTTTCCTAACTTTTTTTCTAGCGGTGCAAAAGTGTTGGAATGACTACATATGTAATTGTCGTGCTCTCGCAATTACAAAAAGGTAACGCACCGTTAGAAAATCCTATTAGTTTCCTAACTTTTTTTCTAGCAGTGCAAAAGTGCTGGAACGACTACATATGTAATTGTCGTGCTCTCGCAATTACAAAAAGGTAACGCACCGTTAGAAAATCCTATCAGTTTCCTAACTTTTTTTCTAGCAGTGCAAAAGTGCTGGAATGACTACATATGTAATTGTCGTGCTCTCGCAATTACAAAAAGGTAACGCACCGTTAGAAAATCTTATTAGTTTCCTAACTTTTTTTCTAGCGGTGCAAAAGTGTTGGAATGACTACATATGTAATTGTCGTGCTCTCGCAATTACAAAAAGGTAACGCACCGTTAGAAAATCTTATTACTTTCCTAACTTTTTTTCTAGCGGTGCAAAAGTGCTGGTATGACTACATATGTAATTGTTGTGCTCTCGCAATTACAAAAAGGTAACGCACCGTTAGAAAATCTTATTGGTTTCCTAACTTTTTTTCTAGTGGTGCAAAAGTGCTGGTATGACTACATATGTAATTGTTGTGCTCTCGCAATTACAAAAAGGTAACGCACCGTTAGAAAATCTTATTACTTTCCTAACTTTTTTTCTAGCGGAGCAAAAGTGCTGGAATGACTACATATGTAATTGTTGTGCTCTCGCAATTACAAAAAGGTAACGCACCGTTAGAAAATCTTATTACTTTCCTAACTTTTTTTCTAGCGGTGCAAAAGTGCTGGAATGACTACATATGTACTCGTTGTGCTCTCGCAATTACAAAAAGGTAACGCACCGTTAGAAAATCTTATTAGTTTCCTAACTTTTTTTCTAGCGGTGCAAAAGTGTTGGAATGACGACATATGTAATTGTCGTGCTCTCGCAATTACAAAAAGGTAACGCACCGTTAGAAAATCCTATTAGTTTCCTAACTTTTTTTCTAGCAGTGCAAAAGTGCTGGAATGACTACATATGTACTCGTTGTGCTCTCGCAATTACAAAAAGGTAACGCACCGTTAGAAAATCTTATTAGTTTCCTAACTTTTTTTCTAGCAGCGCAAAAGTGCTGGAATGACTACATATGTACTCGTTGTGTTCTCGCAATTACAAAAAGGTAACGCACCGTTAGAAAATCCTATTAGTTTCCTAACTTTTTTTCTAGCAGTGCAAAAGTGCTGGAATGACTACATATGTACTCGTTGTGCTCTCGCAATTACAAAAAGGTAACGCACCGTTAAAAAATCTTATTAGTTTCCTAACTTTTTTTCTAGCGGTGCAAAAGTGCTGGAATGATCACATATGTGATTGTTGTGCTCTCGGCGTTCCAAAAAGGTAACGCACCGTTAGAAAATCTTATTAGTTTCCTAACTTTTTTCTAGCAGTGCAAAAGTGCTGGAATGACTACATATGTACTCGTTGTGCTCTCGCAATTACAAAAAGGTAACGCACCGTTAGAAAATCTTATTACTTTCCTAACTTTTTTTCTAGCGGTGCAAAAGTGCTGGAATGACTACATATGTACTCGTTGTGCTCTCGCAATTACAAAAAGGTAACGCACCGTTAGAAAATCTTATTAGTTTCGTAACTTTTTTTCTAGCGGTGCAAAAGTGCTGGAACGACTACATATGTTATTGTTGTGCTCTCGCAATAACAAAAAGGTAACGCACCGTTAGAAAATCTTATTAGTTTCCTAACTTTTTTTCCAGCGGTGCAAAAGTGCTGGAATGACTACATATGTAATTGTCGTGCTCTCGCAATTACAAAAAGGTAACGCACCGTTAGAAAATCTTATTACTTTCCTAACTTTTTTTCTAGCGGTGCAAAAGTGCTGGAATGACTACATATGTACTCGTTGTGCTCTCGCAATTACAAAAAGGTAACGCACCGTTAGAAAATCCTATTAGTTTCCTAACTTTTTTTCTAGCAGTGCAAAAGTGCTGGAATGACTACATATGTACTCGTTGTGCTCTCGCAATTACAAAAAGGTAACGCACCGTTAGAAAATCTTATTAGTTTCCTAACTTTTTTTCTAGCGGTGCAAAAGTGCTGGAATGACTACATATGTACTCGTTGTGCTCTCGCAATTACAAAAAGGTAACGCACCGTTAGAAAATCCTATTAGTTTCCTAACTTTTTTTCTAGCAGTGCAAAAGTGCTGGAATGACTACATATGTACTCGTTGTGCTCTCGCAATTACAAAAAGGTAACGCACCGTTAGAAAATCTTATTAGTTTCCTAACTTTTTTTCTAGCGGTGCAAAAGTGCTGGAATGACTACATATGTACTCGTTGTGCTCTCGCAATTACAAAAAGGTAACGCACCGTTAGAAAATCTTATTAGTTTCCTAACTTTTTTTCTAGCGGAGCAAAAGTGCTGGAATGACTACATATGTAATTGTTGTGCTCTCGCAATTACAAAAAGGTAACGCACCGTTAGAAAATCTTATTACTTTCCTAACTTTTTTTCTAGCGGAGCAAAAGTGCTGGAATGACTACATATGTAATTGTTGTGCTCTCGCAATTACAAAAAGGTAACGCACCGTTAGAAAATCTTATTACTTTCCTAACTTTTTTTCTAGCGGTGCAAAAGTGCTGGAATGACTACATATGTACTCGTTGTGCTCTCGCAATTACAAAAAGGTAACGCACCGTTAGAAAATCTTATTAGTTTCCTAACTTTTTTTCTAGCGGTGCAAAAGTGCTGGAATGACTACATATGTACTCGTTGTGCTCTCGCAATTACAAAAAGGTAACGCACCGTTAGAAAATCTTATTAGTTTCCTAACTTTTTTTCTAGCGGTGCAAAAGTGCTGGAACGACTACATATGTAATTGTCGTGCTCTCGCAATTACAAAAAGGTAACGCACCGTTAGAAAATCTTATTAGTTTCCTAACTTTTTTTCTAGCGGTGCAAAAGTGCTGGAACGACTACATATGTAATTGTCGTGCTCTCGCAATTACAAAAAGGTAACGCACCGTTAGAAAATCTTATTAGTTTCCTAACTTTTTTTCTAGCGGTGCAAAAGTGCTGGAATGACTACATATGTACTCGTTGTGCTCTCGCAATTACAAAAAGGTAACGCACCGTTAGAAAATCTTATTAGTTTCCTAACTTTTTTTCTAGCGGTGCAAAAGTGCTGGAATGACTACATATGTACTCGTTGTGCTCTCGCAATTACAAAAAGGTAACGCACCGTTAGAAAATCTTATTAGTTTCCTAACTTTTTTTCTAGCGGTGCAAAAGTGCTGGAACGACTACATATGTAATTGTCGTGCTCTCGCAATTACAAAAAGGTAACGCACCGTTAGAAAATCTTATTACTTTCCTAACTTTTTTTCTAGCGGTGCAAAAGTGCTGGAATGACTACATATGTACTCGTTGTGCTCTCGCAATTACAAAAAGGTACCGCACCGTTAGAAAATCTTATTAGTTTCCTAACTTTTTTTCTAGCGGTGCAAAAGTGCTGGTATGACTACATATGTAATTGTTGTGCTCTCGCAATTACAAAAAGGTAACGCACCGTTAGAAAATCCTATTAGTTTCCTAACTTTTTCTCTAGCAGTGCAAAAGTGCTGGAATGACTACATATGTACTCGTTGTGCTCTCGCAATTACAAAAAGGTAACGCACCGTTAGAAAATCTTATTAGTTTCCTAACTTTTTTTCTAGCGGTGCAAAAGTGTTGGAATGACTACATATGTAATTGTCGTGCTCTCGCAATTACAAAAAGGTAACGCACCGTTAGAAAATCCTATTAGTTTCCTAACTTTTTTTCTAGCAGTGCAAAAGTGCTGGAACGACTACATATGTAATTGTCGTGCTCTCGCAATTACAAAAAGGTAACGCACCGTTAGAAAATCCTATCAGTTTCCTAACTTTTTTTCTAGCAGTGCAAAAGTGCTGGAATGACTACATATGTAATTGTCGTGCTCTCGCAATTACAAAAAGGTAACGCACCGTTAGAAAATCTTATTAGTTTCCTAACTTTTTTTCTAGCGGTGCAAAAGTGTTGGAATGACTACATATGTAATTGTCGTGCTCTCGCAATTACAAAAAGGTAACGCACCGTTAGAAAATCTTATTACTTTCCTAACTTTTTTTCTAGCGGTGCAAAAGTGCTGGTATGACTACATATGTAATTGTTGTGCTCTCGCAATTACAAAAAGGTAACGCACCGTTAGAAAATCTTATTGGTTTCCTAACTTTTTTTCTAGTGGTGCAAAAGTGCTGGTATGACTACATATGTAATTGTTGTGCTCTCGCAATTACAAAAAGGTAACGCACCGTTAGAAAATCTTATTACTTTCCTAACTTTTTTTCTAGCGGAGCAAAAGTGCTGGAATGACTACATATGTAATTGTTGTGCTCTCGCAATTACAAAAAGGTAACGCACCGTTAGAAAATCTTATTACTTTCCTAACTTTTTTTCTAGCGGTGCAAAAGTGCTGGAATGACTACATATGTACTCGTTGTGCTCTCGCAATTACAAAAAGGTAACGCACCCTTAGAAAATCTTATTAGTTTCCTAACTTTTTTTCTAGCGGTGCAAAAGTGTTGGAATGACGACATATGTAATTGTCGTGCTCTCGCAATTACAAAAAGGTAACGCACCGTTAGAAAATCCTATTAGTTTCCTAACTTTTTTTCTAGCAGTGCAAAAGTGCTGGAATGACTACATATGTACTCGTTGTGCTCTCGCAATTACAAAAAGGTAACGCACCGTTAGAAAATCTTATTAGTTTCCTAACTTTTTTTCTAGCAGCGCAAAAGTGCTGGAATGACTACATATGTACTCGTTGTGTTCTCGCAATTACAAAAAGGTAACGCACCGTTAGAAAATCTTATTAGTTTCCTAACTTTTTTTCTAGCGGTGCAAAAGTGCTGGAATGACTACATATGTACTCGTTGTGCTCTCGCAATTACAAAAAGGTAACGCACCGTTAGAAAATCTTATTAGTTTCCTAACATTTTTTCTAGCGGTGCAAAAGTGCTGGAACGACTACATATGTAATTGTCGTGCTCTCGCAATTACAAAAAGGTAACGCACCGTTAGAAAATCTTATTAGTTTCCTAACTTTTTTTCTAGCAGTGCAAAAGTGTTGGAATGACTACATATGTAATTGTCGTGCTCTCGCAATTACAAAAAGTAACGCACCGTTAGAAAATCCTATGAGTTTCCTAACTTTTTTTCTAGCAGTGCAAAAGTGCTGGAATGACTACATATGTACTCGTTGTGCTCTCGCAATTACAAAAAGGTAACGCACCGTTAGAAAATCTTATTAGTTTCCTAACTTTTTTCTAGCGGTGCAAAAGTGCTGGAATGACTACATATGTACTCGTGCTCTCGCAATTACAAAAAGGTAACGCACCGTTAGAAAATCTTATTACTTTCCTAACTTTTTTTCTAGCGGTGCAAAAGTGCTGGTATGACTACATATGTAATTGTTGTGCTCTCGCAATTACAAAAAGGTAACGCACCGTAAGAAAATCTTATTACTTTCCTAACTTTTTTTCTAGCGGTGAAAAAGTGCTGGAATGACTACATATGTACTCGTTGTGCTCTCGCAATTACAAAAAGGTAACGCACCGTTAGAAAATCTTATTAGTTTCCTAACTTTTTTTCTAGCGGTGCAAAAGTGTTGGAATGACTACATATGTAATTGTCGTGATCTCGCAATTACAAAAAGGTAACGCATCGTAAGAAAATCTTATTGGTTTCCTAACTTTTTTTCTAGTGGTGCAAAAGTGCTGGTATGACTACATATGTAATTGTTGTGCTCTCGCAATTACAAAAATGTAACGCACCGTTAGAAAATCTTATTACTTTCCTAACTTTTTTTCTAGCGGTGAAAAAGTGCTGGAATGACTACATATGTACTCGTTGTGCTCTCGCAATTACAAAAAGGTAACGCACCGTTAGAAAATCTTATTAGTTTCCTAACTTTTTTTCTAGCGGTGCAAAAGTGTTGGAATGACTACATATGTAATTGTCGTGATCTCGCAATTACAAAAAGGTAACGCACCGTAAGAAAATCTTATTGGTTTCCTAACTTTTTTTCTAGTGGTGCAAAAGTGCTGGTATGACTACATATGTAATTGTTGTGCTCTCGCAATTACAAAAATGTAACGCACCGTTAGAAAATCTTATTACTTTCCTAACTTTTTTTCTAGCGGTGAAAAAGTGCTGGAATGACTACATATGTACTCGTTGTGCTCTCGCAATTACAAAAAGGTAACGCACCGTTAGAAAATCTTATTAGTTTCCTAACTTTTTTTCTAGCGGTGCAAAAGTGTTGGAATGACTACATATGTAATTGTCGTGATCTCGCAATTACAAAAAGGTAACGCACCGTTAGAAAATCCTATTAGTTTCCTAACTTTTTTTCTAGCAGTGCAAAAGTGCTGGAATGACTACATATGTACTCGTTGTGCTCTCGCAATTACAAAAAGGTAACGCACCGTTAGAAAATCTTATTAGTTTCCTAACTTTTTTTCTAGCGGTGCAAAAGTGTTGGAATGACTACATATGTAATTGTCGTGCTCTCGCAATTACAAAAAGGTAACGCACCGTTAGAAAATCTTATTACTTTCCTAACTTTTTTTCTAGCGGTGCAAAAGTGCTGGTATGACTACATATGTAATTGTTGTGCTCTCGCAATTACAAAAAGGTAACGCACCGTTAGAAAATCTTATTGGTTTCCTAACTTTTTTTCTAGTGGTGCAAAAGTGCTGGTATGACTACATATGTAATTGTTGTGCTCTCGCAATTACAAAAAGGTAACGCACCGTTAGAAAATCTTATTACTTTCCTAACTTTTTTTCTAGCGGAGCAAAAGTGCTGGAATGACTACATATGTAATTGTTGTGCTCTCGCAATTACAAAAAGGTAACGCACCGTTAGAAAATCTTATTACTTTCCTAACTTTTTTTCTAGCGGTGCAAAATGCTGGAATGACTACATATGTACTCGTTGTGCTCTCGCAATTACAAAAAGGTAACGCACCGTTAGAAAATCTTATTAGTTTCCTAACTTTTTTTCTAGCGGTGCAAAAGTGTTGGAATGACTACATATGTAATTGTCGTGCTCTCGCAATTACAAAAAGGTAACGCACCGTTAGAAAATCTTATTACTTTCCTAACTTTTTTTCTAGCGTTGCAAAAGTGCTGGAATGACTACATATGTACTCGTTGTGCTCTCGCAATTACAAAAAGGTAACGCACCGTTAGAAAATCTTATTACTTTCCTAACTTTTTTTCTAGCGGAGCAAAAGTGCTGGAATGACTACATATGTAATTGTTGTGCTCTCGCAATTACAAAAAGGTAACGCACCGTTAGAAAATCTTATTACTTTCCTAACTTTTTTTCTAGCGGTGCAAAAGTGCTGGAATGACTACATATGTACTCGTTGTGCTCTCGCAATTACAAAAAGGTAACGCACCGTTAGAAAATCTTATTAGTTTCCTAACTTTTTTTCTAGCGGTGCAAAAGTGTTGGAATGACTACATATGTAATTGTCGTGCTCTCGCAATTACAAAAAGGTAACGCACCGTTAGAAAATCCTATTAGTTTCCTAACTTTTTTTCTAGCAGTGCAAAAGTGCTGGAATGACTACATATGTACTCGTTGTGCTCTCGCAATTACAAAAAGGTAACGCACCGTTAAAAAATCTTATTAGTTTCCTAACTTTTTTTCTAGCGGTGCAAAAGTGCTGGAATGATCACATATGTGATTGTTGTGCTCTCGGCGTTCCAAAAAGGTAACGCACCGTTAGAAAATCTTATTAGTTTCCTAACTTTTTTCTAGCAGTGCAAAAGTGCTGGAATGACTACATATGTACTCGTTGTGCTCTCGCAATAACAAAAAGGTAACGCACCGTTAGAAAATCTTATTAGTTTCCTAACTTTTTTTCCAGCGGTGCAAAAGTGCTGGAATGACTACATATGTAATTGTCGTGCTCTCGCAATTACAAAAAGGTAACGCACCGTTAGAAAATCTTATTACTTTCCTAACTTTTTTTCTAGCGGTGCAAAAGTGCTGGAATGACTACATATGTACTCGTTGTGCTCTCGCAATTACAAAAAGGTAACGCACCGTTAGAAAATCCTATTAGTTTCCTAACTTTTTTTCTAGCAGTGCAAAAGTGCTGGAATGACTACATATGTACTCGTTGTGCTCTCGCAATTACAAAAAGGTAACGTACCGTTAGAAAATCTTATTAGTTTCCTAACTTTTTTTCTAGCGGTGCAAAAGTGCTGGAATGACTACATATGTACTCGTTGTGCTCTCGCAATTACAAAAAGGTAACGCACCGTTAGAAAATCTTATTAGTTTCCTAACATTTTTTCTAGCGGTGCAAAAGTGCTGGAACGACTACATATGTAATTGTCGTGCTCTCGCAATTACAAAAAGGTAACGCACCGTTAGAAAATCTTATTACTTTCCTAACTTTTTTTCTAGCGGTGCAAAAGTGCTGGTATGACTACATATGTAATTGTTGTGCTCTCGCAATTACAAAAAGGTAACGCACCGTTAGAAAATCTTATTACTTTCCTAACTTTTTTTCTAGCGGAGCAAAAGTGCTGGAATGACTACATATGTAATTGTTGTGCTCTCGCAATTACAAAAAGGTAACGCACCGTTAGAAAATCTTATTACTTTCCTAACTTTTTTTCTAGCGGTGCAAAAGTGCTGGAATGACTACATATGTACTCGTTGTGCTCTCGCAATTACAAAAAGGTAACGCACCGTTAGAAAATCTTATTAGTTTCCTAACTTTTTTTCTAGCGGTGCAAAAGTGCTGGAATGACTACATATGTACTCGTTGTGCTCTCGCAATTACAAAAAGGTAACGCACCGTTAGAAAATCTTATTAGTTTCCTAACATTTTTTCTAGCGGTGCAAAAGTGCTGGAACGACTACATATGTAATTGTCGTGCTCTCGCAATTACAAAAAGGTAACGCACCGTTAGAAAATCTTATTAGTTTCCTAACTTTTTTTCTAGCGGTGCAAAAGTGTTGGAATGACTACATATGTAATTGTCGTGCTCTCGCAATTACAAAAAGGTAACGCACCGTTAGAAAATCTTATTACTTTCCTAACTTTTTTTCTAGCGGTGCAAAAGTGCTGGTATGACTACATATGTAATTGTTGTGCTCTCGCAATTACAAAAAGGTAACGCACCGTTAGAAAATCCTATTAGTTTCCTAACTTTTTTTCTAGCGGTGCAAAAGTGCTGGAACGACTACATATGTAATTGTCGTGCTCTCGCAATTACAAAAAGGTAACGCACCGTTAGAAAATCTTATTAGTTTCCTAACTTTTTTTCTAGCAGTGCAAAAGTGTTGGAATGACTACATATGTAATTGTCGTGCTCTCGCAATTACAAAAAGGTAACGCACCGTTAGAAAATCTTATTAGTTTCCTAACTTTTTTTCTAGCGGTGCAAAAGTGTTGGAATGACTACATATGTAATTGTCGTGCTCTCGCAATTACAAAAAGGTAACGCACCGTTAGAAAATCTTATTACTTTCCTAACTTTTTTTCTAGCGGTGCAAAAGTGCTGGTATGACTACATATGTAATTGTTGTGCTCTCGCAATTACAAAAAGGTAACGCACCGTTAGAAAATCTTATTGGTTTCCTAACTTTTTTTCTAGTGGTGCAAAAGTGCTGGTATGACTACATATGTAATTGTTGTGCTCTCGCAATTACAAAAAGGTAACGCACCGTTAGAAAATCTTATTACTTTCCTAACTTTTTTTCTAGCGGAGCAAAAGTGCTGGAATGACTACATATGTAATTGTTGTGCTCTCGCAATTACAAAAAGGTAACGCACCGTTAGAAAATCTTATTACTTTCCTAACTTTTTTTCTAGCGGTGCAAAAGTGCTGGAATGACTACATATGTACTCGTTGTGCTCTCGCAATTACAAAAAGGTAACGCACCGTTAGAAAATCCTATTAGTTTCCTAACTTTTTTTCTAGCAGTGCAAAAGTGCTGGAATGACTACATATGTACTCGTTGTGCTCTCGCAATTACAAAAAGGTAACGCACCGTTAGAAAATCTTATTAGTTTCCTAACTTTTTTTCTAGCAGCGCAAAAGTGCTGGAATGACTACATATGTACTCGTTGTGTTCTCGCAATTACAAAAAGGTAACGCACCGTTAGAAAATCTTATTAGTTTCCTAACTTTTTTTCTAGCGGTGCAAAAGTGCTGGAATGACTACATATGTACTCGTTGTGCTCTCGCAATTACAAAAAGGTAACGCACCGTTAGAAAATCTTATTAGTTTCCTAACATTTTTTCTAGCGGTGCAAAAGTGCTGGAACGACTACATATGTAATTGTCGTGCTCTCGCAATTACAAAAAGGTAACGCACCGTTAGAAAATCTTATTAGTTTCCTAACTTTTTTTCTAGCAGTGCAAAAGTGTTGGAATGACTACATATGTAATTGTCGTGCTCTCGCAATTACAAAAAGTAACGCACCGTTAGAAAATCCTATTAGTTTCCTAACTTTTTTTCTAGCAGTGCAAAAGTGCTGGAATGACTACATATGTACTCGTTGTGCTCTCGCAATTACAAAAAGGTAACGCACCGTTAGAAAATCTTATTAGTTTCCTAACTTTTTTCTAGCGGTGCAAAAGTGCTGGAATGACTACATATGTACTCGTGCTCTCGCAATTACAAAAAGGTAACGCACCGTTAGAAAATCTTATTACTTTCCTAACTTTTTTTCTAGCGGTGCAAAAGTGCTGGTATGACTACATATGTAATTGTTGTGCTCTCGCAATTACAAAAAGGTAACGCACCGTAAGAAAATCTTATTGGTTTCCTAACTTTTTTTCTAGTGGTGCAAAAGTGCTGGTATGACTACATATGTAATTGTTGTGCTCTCGCAATTACAAAAATGTAACGCACCGTTAGAAAATCTTATTACTTTCCTAACTTTTTTTCTAGCGGTGAAAAAGTGCTGGAATGACTACATATGTACTCGTTGTGCTCTCGCAATTACAAAAAGGTAACGCACCGTTAGAAAATCTTATTAGTTTCCTAACTTTTTTTCTAGCGGTGCAAAAGTGTTGGAATGACTACATATGTAATTGTCGTGATCTCGCAATTACAAAAAGGTAACGCACCGTAAGAAAATCTTATTGGTTTCCTAACTTTTTTTCTAGTGGTGCAAAAGTGCTGGTATGACTACATATGTAATTGTTGTGCTCTCGCAATTACAAAAATGTAACGCACCGTTAGAAAATCTTATTACTTTCCTAACTTTTTTTCTAGCGGTGAAAAAGTGCTGGAATGACTACATATGTACTCGTTGTGCTCTCGCAATTACAAAAAGGTAACGCACCGTTAGAAAATCTTATTAGTTTCCTAACTTTTTTTCTAGCGGTGCAAAAGTGTTGGAATGACTACATATGTAATTGTCGTGATCTCGCAATTACAAAAAGGTAACGCACCGTTAGAAAATCCTATTAGTTTCCTAACTTTTTTTCTAGCAGTGCAAAAGTGCTGGAATGACTACATATGTACTCGTTGTGCTCTCGCAATTACAAAAAGGTAACGCACCGTTAGAAAATCTTATTAGTTTCCTAACTTTTTTTCTAGCGGTGCAAAAGTGTTGGAATGACTACATATGTAATTGTCGTGCTCTCGCAATTACAAAAAGGTAACGCACCGTTAGAAAATCTTATTACTTTCCTAACTTTTTTTCTAGCGGTGCAAAAGTGCTGGTATGACTACATATGTAATTGTTGTGCTCTCGCAATTACAAAAAGGTAACGCACCGTTAGAAAATCTTATTGGTTTCCTAACTTTTTTTCTAGTGGTGCAAAAGTGCTGGTATGACTACATATGTAATTGTTGTGCTCTCGCAATTACAAAAAGGTAACGCACCGTTAGAAAATCTTATTACTTTCCTAACTTTTTTTCTAGCGGAGCAAAAGTGCTGGAATGACTACATATGTAATTGTTGTGCTCTCGCAATTACAAAAAGGTAACGCACCGTTAGAAAATCTTATTACTTTCCTAACTTTTTTTCTAGCGGTGCAAAATGCTGGAATGACTACATATGTACTCGTTGTGCTCTCGCAATTACAAAAAGGTAACGCACCGTTAGAAAATCTTATTAGTTTCCTAACTTTTTTTCTAGCGGTGCAAAAGTGTTGGAATGACTACATATGTAATTGTCGTGCTCTCGCAATTACAAAAAGGTAACGCACCGTTAGAAAATCTTATTACTTTCCTAACTTTTTTTCTAGCGGTGCAAAAGTGCTGGAATGACTACATATGTACTCGTTGTGCTCTCGCAATTACAAAAAGGTAACGCACCGTTAGAAAATCTTATTACTTTCCTAACTTTTTTTCTAGCGGAGCAAAAGTGCTGGAATGACTACATATGTAATTGTTGTGCTCTCGCAATTACAAAAAGGTAACGCACCGTTAGAAAATCTTATTACTTTCCTAACTTTTTTTCTAGCGGTGCAAAAGTGCTGGAATGACTACATATGTACTCGTTGTGCTCTCGCAATTACAAAAAGGTAACGCACCGTTAGAAAATCTTATTAGTTTCCTAACTTTTTTTCTAGCGGTGCAAAAGTGTTGGAATGACTACATATGTAATTGTCGTGCTCTCGCAATTACAAAAAGGTAACGCACCGTTAGAAAATCCTATTAGTTTCCTAACTTTTTTTCTAGCAGTGCAAAAGTGCTGGAATGACTACATATGTACTCGTTGTGCTCTCGCAATTACAAAAAGGTAACGCACCGTTAAAAAATCTTATTAGTTTCCTAACTTTTTTTCTAGCGGTGCAAAAGTGCTGGAATGATCACATATGTGATTGTTGTGCTCTCGGCGTTCCAAAAAGGTAACGCACCGTTAGAAAATCTTATTAGTTTCCTAACTTTTTTCTAGCAGTGCAAAAGTGCTGGAATGACTACATATGTACTCGTTGTGCTCTCGCAATAACAAAAAGGTAACGCACCGTTAGAAAATCTTATTAGTTTCCTAACTTTTTTTCCAGCGGTGCAAAAGTGCTGGAATGACTACATATGTAATTGTCGTGCTCTCGCAATTACAAAAAGGTAACGCACCGTTAGAAAATCTTATTACTTTCCTAACTTTTTTTCTAGCGGTGCAAAAGTGCTGGAATGACTACATATGTACTCGTTGTGCTCTCGCAATTACAAAAAGGTAACGCACCGTTAGAAAATCCTATTAGTTTCCTAACTTTTTTTCTAGCAGTGCAAAAGTGCTGGAATGACTACATATGTACTCGTTGTGCTCTCGCAATTACAAAAAGGTAACGCACCGTTAGAAAATCTTATTAGTTTCCTAACTTTTTTTCTAGCGGTGCAAAAGTGCTGGAATGACTACATATGTACTCGTTGTGCTCTCGCAATTACAAAAAGGTAACGCACCGTTAGAAAATCTTATTAGTTTCCTAACATTTTTTCTAGCGGTGCAAAAGTGCTGGAACGACTACATATGTAATTGTCGTGCTCTCGCAATTACAAAAAGGTAACGCACCGTTAGAAAATCTTATTACTTTCCTAACTTTTTTTCTAGCGGTGCAAAAGTGCTGGTATGACTACATATGTAATTGTTGTGCTCTCGCAATTACAAAAAGGTAACGCACCGTTAGAAAATCTTATTACTTTCCTAACTTTTTTTCTAGCGGAGCAAAAGTGCTGGAATGACTACATATGTAATTGTTGTGCTCTCGCAATTACAAAAAGGTAACGCACCGTTAGAAAATCTTATTACTTTCCTAACTTTTTTTCTAGCGGTGCAAAAGTGCTGGAATGACTACATATGTACTCGTTGTGCTCTCGCAATTACAAAAAGGTAACGCACCGTTAGAAAATCTTATTAGTTTCCTAACTTTTTTTCTAGCGGTGCAAAAGTGCTGGAATGACTACATATGTACTCGTTGTGCTCTCGCAATTACAAAAAGGTAACGCACCGTTAGAAAATCTTATTAGTTTCCTAACATTTTTTCTAGCGGTGCAAAAGTGCTGGAACGACTACATATGTAATTGTCGTGCTCTCGCAATTACAAAAAGGTAACGCACCGTTAGAAAATCTTATTAGTTTCCTAACTTTTTTTCTAGCGGTGCAAAAGTGTTGGAATGACTACATATGTAATTGTCGTGCTCTCGCAATTACAAAAAGGTAACGCACCGTTAGAAAATCTTATTACTTTCCTAACTTTTTTTCTAGCGGTGCAAAAGTGCTGGTATGACTACATATGTAATTGTTGTGCTCTCGCAATTACAAAAAGGTAACGCACCGTTAGAAAATCCTATTAGTTTCCTAACTTTTTTTCTAGCGGTGCAAAAGTGCTGGAACGACTACATATGTAATTGTCGTGCTCTCGCAATTACAAAAAGGTAACGCACCGTTAGAAAATCTTATTAGTTTCCTAACTTTTTTTCTAGCAGTGCAAAAGTGTTGGAATGACTACATATGTAATTGTCGTGCTCTCGCAATTACAAAAAGGTAACGCACCGTTAGAAAATCTTATTAGTTTCCTAACTTTTTTTCTAGCGGTGCAAAAGTGTTGGAATGACTACATATGTAATTGTCGTGCTCTCGCAATTACAAAAAGGTAACGCACCGTTAGAAAATCTTATTACTTTCCTAACTTTTTTTCTAGCGGTGCAAAAGTGCTGGTATGACTACATATGTAATTGTTGTGCTCTCGCAATTACAAAAAGGTAACGCACCGTTAGAAAATCTTATTGGTTTCCTAACTTTTTTTCTAGTGGTGCAAAAGTGCTGGTATGACTACATATGTAATTGTTGTGCTCTCGCAATTACAAAAAGGTAACGCACCGTTAGAAAATCTTATTACTTTCCTAACTTTTTTTCTAGCGGAGCAAAAGTGCTGGAATGACTACATATGTAATTGTTGTGCTCTCGCAATTACAAAAAGGTAACGCACCGTTAGAAAATCTTATTACTTTCCTAACTTTTTTTCTAGCGGTGCAAAAGTGCTGGAATGACTACATATGTACTCGTTGTGCTCTCGCAATTACAAAAAGGTAACGCACCGTTAGAAAATCTTATTAGTTTCTTAACTTTTTTTCTAGCGGTGCAAAAGTGCTGGAATGACTACATATGTAATTGTTGTGCTCTCGCAATTACAAAAAGGTAACGCACCGTTAGAAAATCTTATTACTTTCCTAACTTTTTTTCTAGCGGTGCAAAAGTGCTGGAATGACTACATATGTACTCGTTGTGCTCTCGCAATTACAAAAAGGTAACGCACCGTTAGAAAATCTTATTAGTTTCCTAACTTTTTTTCTAGCGGTGCAAAAGTGTTGGAATGACTACATATGTAATTGTCGTGCTCTCGCAATTACAAAAAGGTAACGCACCGTTAGAAAATCCTATTAGTTTCCTAACTTTTTTTCTAGCAGTGCAAAAGTGCTGGAATGACTACATATGTACTCGTTGTGCTCTCGCAATTACAAAAAGGTAACGCACCGTTAAAAAATCTTATTAGTTTCCTAACTTTTTTTCTAGCGGTGCAAAAGTGCTGGAATGATCACATATGTGATTGTTGTGCTCTCGGCGTTCCAAAAAGGTAACGCACCGTTAGAAAATCTTATTAGTTTCCTAACTTTTTTCTAGCAGTGCAAAAGTGCTGGAATGACTACATATGTACTCGTTGTGCTCTCGCAATTACAAAAAGGTAACGCACCGTTAGAAAATCTTATTACTTTCCTAACTTTTTTTCTAGCGGTGCAAAAGTGCTGGAATGACTACATATGTACTCGTTGTGCTCTCGCAATTACAAAAAGGTAACGCACCGTTAGAAAATCCTATTAGTTTCCTAACTTTTTTTCTAGCAGTGCAAAAGTGCTGGAACGACTACATATGTAATTGTCGTGCTCTCGCAATTACAAAAAGGTAACGCACCGTTAGAAAATCCTATTAGTTTCCTAACTTTTTTTCTAGCAGTGCAAAAGTGCTGGAATGACTACATATGTAATTGTCGTGCTCTCGCAATTACAAAAAGGTAACGCACCGTTAGAAAATCTTATTAGTTTCCTAACTTTTTTTCTAGCGGTGCAAAAGTGTTGGAATGACTACATATGTAATTGTCGTGCTCTCGCAATTACAAAAAGGTAACGCACCGTTAGAAAATCTTATTACTTTCCTAACTTTTTTTCTAGCGGTGCAAAAGTGCTGGTATGACTACATATGTAATTGTTGTGCTCTCGCAATTACAAAAAGGTAACGCACCGTTAGAAAATCTTATTAGTTTCCTAACTTTTTTTCCAGCGGTGCAAAAGTGCTGGAATGACTACATATGTAATTGTCGTGCTCTCGCAATTACAAAAAGGTAACGCACCGTTAGAAAATCTTATTACTTTCCTAACTTTTTTTCTAGCGGTGCAAAAGTGCTGGAATGACTACATATGTACTCGTTGTGCTCTCGCAATTACAAAAAGGTAACGCACCGTTAGAAAATCCTATTAGTTTCCTAACTTTTTTTCTAGCAGTGCAAAAGTGCTGGAATGACTACATATGTACTCGTTGTGCTCTCGCAATTACAAAAAGGTAACGCACCGTTAGAAAATCTTATTAGTTTCCTAACTTTTTTTCTAGCGGTGCAAAAGTGCTGGAATGACTACGTATGTACTCGTTGTGCTCTCGCAATTACAAAAAGGTAACGCACCGTTAGAAAATCTTATTAGTTTCCTAACATTTTTTCTAGCGGTGCAAAAGTGCTGGAACGACTACATATGTAATTGTCGTGCTCTCGCAATTACAAAAAGGTAACGCACCGTTAGAAAATCTTATTACTTTCCTAACTTTTTTTCTAGCGGTGCAAAAGTGCTGGAATGACTACATATGTACTCGTTGTGCTCTCGCAATTACAAAAAGGTAACGCACCGTTAGAAAATCTTATTAGTTTCCTAACTTTTTTTCTAGCGGTGCAAAAGTGCTGGAATGACTACATATGTACTCGTTGTGCTCTCGCAATTACAAAAAGGTAACGCACCGTTAGAAAATCTTATTAGTTTCCTAACATTTTTTCTAGCGGTGCAAAAGTGCTGGAACGACTACATATGTAATTGTCGTGCTCTCGCAATTACAAAAAGGTAACGCACCGTTAGAAAATCTTATTAGTTTCCTAACTTTTTTTCTAGCGGTGCAAAAGTGTTGGAATGACTACATATGTAATTGTCGTGCTCTCGCAATTACAGAAAGGTAACGCACCGTTAGAAAATCTTATTACTTTCCTAACTTTTTTTCTAGCGGTGCAAAAGTGCTGGTATGACTACATATGTAATTGTTGTGCTCTCGCAATTACAAAAAGGTAACGCACCGTTAGAAAATCCTATTAGTTTCCTAACTTTTTCTCTAGCAGTGCAAAAGTGCTGGAATGACTACATATGTACTCGTTGTGCTCTCGCAATTACAAAAAGGTAACGCACCGTTAGAAAATCTTATTAGTTTCCTAACTTTTTTTCTAGCGGTGCAAAAGTGCTGGAATGACTACATATGTACTCGTTGTGCTCTCGCAATTACAAAAAGGTACCGCACCGTTAGAAAATCTTATTAGTTTCCTAACATTTTTTCTAGCGGTGCAAAAGTGCTGAAACGACTACATATGTAATTGTCGTGCTCTCGCAATTACAAAAAGGTAACGCACCGTTAGAAAATCTTATTAGTTTCCTAACTTTTTTTCTAGCAGTGCAAAAGTGCTGGAATGACTACATATGTAATTGTCGTGCTCTCGCAATTACAAAAAGGTAACGCACCGTTAGAAAATCTTATTAGTTTCCTAACTTTTTTTCTAGCGGTGCAAAAGTGTTGGAATGACTACATATGTAATTGTCGTGCTCTCGCAATTACAAAAAGGTAACGCACCGTTAGAAAATCCTATTAGTTTCCTAACTTTTTTTCTAGCAGTGCAAAAGTGCTGGAACGACTACATATGTAATTGTCGTGCTCTCGCAATTACAAAAAGGTAACGCACCGTTAGAAAATCCTATTAGTTTCCTAACTTTTTTTCTAGCAGTGCAAAAGTGCTGGAATGACTACATATGTAATTGTCGTGCTCTCGCAATTACAAAAAGGTAACGCACCGTTAGAAAATCTTATTAGTTTCCTAACTTTTTTTCTAGCGGTGCAAAAGTGTTAAAATGACTACATATGTAATTGTCGTGCTCTCGCAATTACAAAAAGGTAACCCACCGTTAGAAAATCTTATTACTTTCCTAACTTTTTTTCTAGCGGTGCAAAAGTGCTGGTATGACTACATATGTAATTGTTGTGCTCTCGCAATTACAAAAAGGTAACGCACCGTTAGAAAATCCTATTAGTTTCCTAACTTTTTTTCTAGCAGTGCAAAAGTGCTGGAACGACTACATATGTAATTGTCGTGCTCTCGCAATTACAAAAAGGTAACGCACCGTTAGAAAATCCTATTAGTTTCCTAACTTTTTTTCTAGCAGTGCAAAAGTGCTGGAATGACTACATATGTAATTGTCGTGCTCTCGCAATTACAAAAAGGTAACGCACCGTTAGAAAATCTTATTAGTTTCCTAACTTTTTTTCTAGCGGTGCAAAAGTGTTGGAATGACTACATATGTAATTGTCGTGCTCTCGCAATTACAAAAAGGTAACGCACCGTTAGAAAATCTTATTACTTTCCTAACTTTTTTTCTAGCGGTGCAAAAGTGCTGGTATGACTACATATGTAATTGTTGTGCTCTCGCAATTACAAAAAGGTAACGCACCGTT
The DNA here is from genome assembly GCF_040954645.1 of Diabrotica undecimpunctata. NCBI lineage: Eukaryota > Metazoa > Arthropoda > Insecta > Coleoptera > Chrysomelidae > Diabrotica > Diabrotica undecimpunctata. The sequence goes on along the minus strand of NW_027311887.1, from coordinate 2,407,575 downwards.
AGAAAATCTTATTAGTTTCCTAACTTTTTTTCCAGCGGTGCAAAAGTGCTGGAATGACTACATATGTAATTGTCGTGCTCTCGCAATTACAAAAAGGTAACGCACCGTTAGAAAATCTTATTACTTTCCTAACTTTTTTTCTAGCGGTGCAAAAGTGCTGGAATGACTACATATGTACTCGTTGTGCTCTCGCAATTACAAAAAGGTAACGCACCGTTAGAAAATCCTATTAGTTTCCTAACTTTTTTTCTAGCAGTGCAAAAGTGCTGGAATGACTACATATGTACTCGTTGTGCTCTCGCAATTACAAAAAGGTAACGCACCGTTAGAAAATCTTATTAGTTTCCTAACTTTTTTTCTAGCGGTGCAAAAGTGCTGGAATGACTACATATGTACTCGTTGTGCTCTCGCAATTACAAAAAGGTAACGCACCGTTAGAAAATCTTATTAGTTTCCTAACATTTTTTCTAGCGGTGCAAAAGTGCTGGAACGACTACATATGTAATTGTCGTGCTCTCGCAATTACAAAAAGGTAACGCACCGTTAGAAAATCTTATTACTTTCCTAACTTTTTTTCTAGCGGTGCAAAAGTGCTGGAATGACTACATATGTACTCGTTGTGCTCTCGCAATTACAAAAAGGTAACGCACCGTTAGAAAATCTTATTAGTTTCCTAACTTTTTTTCTAGCGGTGCAAAAGTGCTGGAATGACTACATATGTACTCGTTGTGCTCTCGCAATTACAAAAAGGTAACGCACCGTTAGAAAATCTTATTAGTTTCCTAACATTTTTTCTAGCGGTGCAAAAGTGCTGGAACGACTACATATGTAATTGTCGTGCTCTCGCAATTACAAAAAGGTAACGCACCGTTAGAAAATCTTATTAGTTTCCTAACTTTTTTTCTAGCGGTGCAAAAGTGTTGGAATGACTACATATGTAATTGTCGTGCTCTCGCAATTACAGAAAGGTAACGCACCGTTAGAAAATCTTATTACTTTCCTAACTTTTTTTCTAGCGGTGCAAAAGTGCTGGTATGACTACATATGTAATTGTTGTGCTCTCGCAATTACAAAAAGGTAACGCACCGTTAGAAAATCCTATTAGTTTCCTAACTTTTTCTCTAGCAGTGCAAAAGTGCTGGAATGACTACATATGTACTCGTTGTGCTCTCGCAATTACAAAAAGGTAACGCACCGTTAGAAAATCTTATTAGTTTCCTAACTTTTTTTCTAGCGGTGCAAAAGTGCTGGAATGACTACATATGTACTCGTTGTGCTCTCGCAATTACAAAAAGGTACCGCACCGTTAGAAAATCTTATTAGTTTCCTAACATTTTTTCTAGCGGTGCAAAAGTGCTGAAACGACTACATATGTAATTGTCGTGCTCTCGCAATTACAAAAAGGTAACGCACCGTTAGAAAATCTTATTAGTTTCCTAACTTTTTTTCTAGCAGTGCAAAAGTGCTGGAATGACTACATATGTAATTGTCGTGCTCTCGCAATTACAAAAAGGTAACGCACCGTTAGAAAATCTTATTAGTTTCCTAACTTTTTTTCTAGCGGTGCAAAAGTGTTGGAATGACTACATATGTAATTGTCGTGCTCTCGCAATTACAAAAAGGTAACGCACCGTTAGAAAATCCTATTAGTTTCCTAACTTTTTTTCTAGCAGTGCAAAAGTGCTGGAACGACTACATATGTAATTGTCGTGCTCTCGCAATTACAAAAAGGTAACGCACCGTTAGAAAATCCTATTAGTTTCCTAACTTTTTTTCTAGCAGTGCAAAAGTGCTGGAATGACTACATATGTAATTGTCGTGCTCTCGCAATTACAAAAAGGTAACGCACCGTTAGAAAATCTTATTAGTTTCCTAACTTTTTTTCTAGCGGTGCAAAAGTGTTAAAATGACTACATATGTAATTGTCGTGCTCTCGCAATTACAAAAAGGTAACCCACCGTTAGAAAATCTTATTACTTTCCTAACTTTTTTTCTAGCGGTGCAAAAGTGCTGGTATGACTACATATGTAATTGTTGTGCTCTCGCAATTACAAAAAGGTAACGCACCGTTAGAAAATCTTATTGGTTTCCTAACTTTTTTTCTAGTGGTGCAAAAGTGCTGGTATGACTACATATGTAATTGTTGTGCTCTCGCAATTACAAAAAGGTAACGCACCGTTAGAAAATCTTATTACTTTCCTAACTTTTTTTCTAGCGGAGCAAAAGTGCTGGAATGACTACATATGTAATTGTTGTGCTCTCGCAATTACAAAAAGGTAACGCACCGTTAGAAAATCATATTACTTTCCTAACTTTTTTTCTAGCGGTGCAAAAGTGCTGGAATGACTACATATGTACTCGTTGTGCTCTCGCAATTACAAAAAGGTAACGCACCGTTAGAAAATCTTATTAGTTTCCTAACTTTTTTTCTAGTGGTGCAAAAGTGCTGGTATGACGACATATGTAATTGTCGTGCTCTCGCAATTACAAAAAGGTAACGCACCGTTAGAAAATCCTATTAGTTTCCTAACTTTTTTTCTAGCAGTGCAAAAGTGCTGGAATGACTACATATGTACTCGTTGTGCTCTCGCAATTACAAAAAGGTAACGCACCGTTAGAAAATCTTATTAGTTTCCTAACTTTTTTTCTAGCGGTGCAAAAGTGCTGGAATGATCACATATGTGATTGTTGTGCTCTCGGCGTTCCAAAAAGGTAACGCACCGTTAGAAAATCTTATTAGTTTCCTAACTTTTTTCTAGCAGTGCAAAAGTGCTGGAATGACTACATATGTACTCGTTGTGCTCTCGCAATTACAAAAAGGTAACGCACCGTTAGAAAATCTTATTACTTTCCTAACTTTTTTTCTAGCGGTGCAAAAGTGCTGGAATGACTACATATGTACTCGTTGTGCTCTCGCAATTACAAAAAGGTAACGCACCGTTAGAAAATCTTATTAGTTTCGTAACTTTTTTTCTAGCGGTGCAAAAGTGCTGGAACGACTACATATGTAATTGTTGTGCTCTCGCAATTACAAAAAGGTAACGCACCGTTAGAAAATCTTATTAGTTTCCTAACTTTTTTTCTAGCGGTGCAAAAGTGCTGGAATGACTACATATGTAATTGTCGTGCTCTCGCAATTACAAAAAGGTAACGCACCGTTAGAAAATCTTATTACTTTCCTAACTTTTTTTCTAGCGGTGCAAAAGTGCTGGAATGACTACATATGTACTCGTTGTGCTCTCGCAATTACAAAAAGGTAACGCACCGTTAGAAAATCTTATTAGTTTCCTAACTTTTTTTCTAGCGGTGCAAAAGTGTTGGAATGACTACATATGTAATTGTCGTGCTCTCGCAATTACAAAAAGGTAACGCACCGTTAGAAAATCCTATTAGTTTCCTAACTTTTTTTCTAGCAGTGCAAAAGTGCTGGAATGACTACATATGTACTCGTTGTGCTCTCGCAATTACAAAAAGGTAACGCACCGTTAGAAAATCTTATTAGTTTCCTAACTTTTTTTCTAGCGGTGCAAAAGTGCTGGAATGACTACATATGTACTCGTTGTGCTCTCGCAATTACAAAAAGGTAACGCACCGTTAGAAAATCTTATTAGTTTCCTAACATTTTTTCTAGCGGTGCAAAAGTGCTGGAACGACTACATATGTAATTGTCGTGCTCTCGCAATTACAAAAAGGTAACGCACCGTTAGAAAATCTTATTAGTTTCCTAACTTTTTTTCTAGCAGTGCAAAAGTGTTGGAATGACTACATATGTAATTGTCGTGCTCTCGCAATTACAAAAAGGTAACGCACCGTTAGAAAATCTTATTAGTTTCCTAACTTTTTTTCTAGCGGTGCAAAAGTGTTGGAATGACTACATATGTAATTGTCGTGCTCTCGCAATTACAAAAAGGTAACGCACCGTTATAAAATCTTATTACTTTCCTAACTTTTTTTCTAGCGGTGCAAAAGTGCTGGTATGACTACATATGTAATTGTTGTGCTCTCGCAATTACAAAAAGGTAACGCACCGTTAGAAAATCTTATTGGTTTCCTAACTTTTTTTCTAGTGGTGCAAAAGTGCTGGTATGACTACATATGTAATTGTTGTGCTCTCGCAATTACAAAAAGGTAACGCACCGTTAGAAAATCTTATTACTTTCCTAACTTTTTTTCTAGCGGAGCAAAAGTGCTGGAATGACTACATATGTAATTGTTGTGCTCTCGCAATTACAAAAAGGTAACGCACCGTTAGAAAATCTTATTACTTTCCTAACTTTTTTTCTAGCGGTGCAAAAGTGCTGGAATGACTACATATGTACTCGTTGTGCTCTCGCAATTACAAAAAGGTAACGCACCGTTAGAAAATCTTATTAGTTTCCTAACTTTTTTTCTAGCGGTGCAAAAGTGTTGGAATGACTACATATGTAATTGTCGTGCTCTCGCAATTACAAAAAGGTAACGCACCGTTAGAAAATCTTATTAGTTTCCTAACTTTTTTTCTAGCGGTGCAAAAGTGTTGGAATGACTACATATGTAATTGTCGTGCTCTCGCAATTACAAAAAGGTAACGCACCGTTAGAAAATCTTATTAGTTTCCTAACTTTTTTTCTAGCGGTGCAAAAGTGCTGGAATGATCACATATGTGATTGTTGTGCTCTCGGCGTTCCAAAAAGGTAACGCACCGTTAGAAAATCTTATTAGTTTCCTAACTTTTTTCTAGCAGTGCAAAAGTGCTGGAATGACTACATATGTACTCGTTGTGCTCTCGCAATTACAAAAAGGTAACGCACCGTTAGAAAATCTTATTACTTTCCTAACTTTTTTTCTAGCGGTGCAAAAGTGCTGGAATGACTACATATGTACTCGTTGTGCTCTCGCAATTACAAAAAGGTAACGCACCGTTAGAAAATCTTATTAGTTTCGTAACTTTTTTTCTAGCGGTGCAAAAGTGCTGGAACGACTACATATGTAATTGTTGTGCTCTCGCAATTACAAAAAGGTAACGCACCGTTAGAAAATCTTATTAGTTTCCTAACTTTTTTTCTAGCGGTGCAAAAGTGCTGGAATGACTACATATGTAATTGTCGTGCTCTCGCAATTACAAAAAGGTAACGCACCGTTAGAAAATCTTATTACTTTCCTAACTTTTTTTCTAGCGGTGCAAAAGTGCTGGAATGACTACATATGTACTCGTTGTGCTCTCGCAATTACAAAAAGGTAACGCACCGTTAGAAAATCTTATTAGTTTCCTAACTTTTTTTCTAGCGGTGCAAAAGTGCTGGAATGACTACATATGTACTCGTTGTGCTCTCGCAATTACAAAAAGGTAACGCACCGTTAGAAAATCTTATTAGTTTCCTAACATTTTTTCTAGCGGTGCAAAAGTGCTGGAACGACTACATATGTAATTGTCGTGCTCTCGCAATTACAAAAAGGTAACGCACCGTTAGAAAATCTTATTAGTTTCCTAACTTTTTTTCTAGCAGTGCAAAAGTGTTGGAATGACTACATATATAATTGTCGTGCTCTCGCAATTACAAAAAGGTAACGCACCGTTAGAAAATCTTATTAGTTTCCTAACTTTTTTTCTAGCGGTGCAAAAGTGTTGGAATGACTACACATGTAATTGTCGTGCTCTCGCAATTACAAAAAGGTAACGCACCGTTAGAAAATCTTATTACTTTCCTAACTTTTTTTCTAGCGGTGCAAAAGTGCTGGTATGACTACATATGTAATTGTTGTGCTCTCGCAATTACAAAAAGGTAACGCACCGTTAGAAAATCTTATTGGTTTCCTAACTTTTTTTCTAGTGGTGCAAAAGTGCTGGTATGACTACATATGTAATTGTTGTGCTCTCGCAATTACAAAAAGGTAACGCACCGTTAGAAAATCTTATTACTTTCCTAACTTTTTTTCTAGCGGAGCAAAAGTGCTGGAATGACTACATATGTAATTGTTGTGCTCTCGCAATTACAAAAAGGTAACGCACCGTTAGAAAATCTTATTACTTTCCTAACTTTTTTTCTAGCGGTGCAAAAGTGCTGGAATGACTACATATGTACTCGTTGTGCTCTCGCAATTACAAAAAGGTAACGCACCGTTAGAAAATCTTATTAGTTTCCTAACTTTTTTTCTAGCGGTGCAAAAGTGTTGGAATGACTACATATGTAATTGTCGTGCTCTCGCAATTACAAAAAGGTAACGCACCGTTAGAAAATCCTATTAGTTTCCTAACTTTTTTTCTAGCAGTGCAAAAGTGCTGGAATGACTACATATGTAATTGTCGTGCTCTCGCAATTACAAAAAGGTAACGCACCGTTAGAAAATCTTATTAGTTTCCTAACTTTTTTTCTAGCGGTGCAAAAGTGTTGGAATGACTACATATGTAATTGTCGTGCTCTCGCAATTACAAAAAGGTAACGCACCGTTAGAAAATCTTATTAGTTTCCTAACTTTTTTTCTAGCGGTGCAAAAGTGTTGGAATGACTACATATGTAATTGTCGTGCTCTCGCAATTACAAAAAGGTAACGCACCGTTAGAAAATCTTATTACTTTCCTAACTTTTTTTCTAGCGGTGCAAAAGTGCTGGTATGACTACATATGTAATTGTTGTGCTCTCGCAATTACAAAAAGGTAACGCACCGTTAGAAAATCTTATTGGTTTCCTAACTTTTTTTCTAGTGGTGCAAAAGTGCTGGTATGACTACATATGTAATTGTTGTGCTCTCGCAATTACAAAAAGGTAACGCACCGTTAGAAAATCTTATTACTTTCCTAACTTTTTTTCTAGCGAAGCAAAAGTGCTGGAATGACTACATATGTAATTGTTGTGCTCTCGCAATTACAAAAAGGTAACGCACCGTTAGAAAATCTTATTACTTTCCTAACTTTTTTTCTAGCGGTGCAAAATGCTGGAATGACTACATATGTAATTGTCGTGCTCTCGCAATTACAAAAAGGTAACGCACCGTTAGAAAATCTTATTAGTTTCCTAACATTTTTTCTAGCGGTGCAAAAGTGCTGGAACGACTACATATGTAATTGTCGTGCTCTCGCAATTACAAAAAGGTAACGCACCGTTAGAAAATCTTATTAGTTTCCTAACTTTTTTTCTAGCAGTGCAAAAGTGTTGGAATGACTACATATATAATTGTCGTGCTCTCGCAATTACAAAAAGGTAACGCACCGTTAGAAAATCTTATTAGTTTCCTAACTTTTTTTCTAGCGGTGCAAAAGTGTTGGAATGACTACACATGTAATTGTCGTGCTCTCGCAATTACAAAAAGGTAACGCACCGTTAGAAAATCTTATTACTTTCCTAACTTTTTTTCTAGCGGTGCAAAAGTGCTGGTATGACTACATATGTAATTGTTGTGCTCTCGCAATTACAAAAAGGTAACGCACCGTTAGAAAATCTTATTACTTTCCTAACTTTTTTTCTAGCGGTGCAAAAGTGCTGGAATGACTACATATGTACTCGTTGTGCTCTCGCAATTACAAAAAGGTAACGCACCGTTAGAAAATCTTATTAGTTTCCTAACTTTTTTTCTAGCGGTGCAAAAGTGCTGGAATGACTACATATGTACTCGTTGTGCTCTCGCAATTACAAAAAGGTAACGCACCGTTAGAAAATCTTATTAGTTTCCTAACATTTTTTCTAGCGGTGCAAAAGTGCTGGAACGACTACATATGTAATTGTCGTGCTCTCGCAATTACAAAAAGGTAACGCACCGTTAGAAAATCTTATTAGTTTCCTAACTTTTTTTCTAGCAGTGCAAAAGTGTTGGAATGACTACATATATAATTGTCGTGCTCTCGCAATTACAAAAAGGTAACGCACCGTTAGAAAATCTTATTAGTTTCCTAACTTTTTTTCTAGCGGTGCAAAAGTGTTGGAATGACTACACATGTAATTGTCGTGCTCTCGCAATTACAAAAAGGTAACGCACCGTTAGAAAATCTTATTACTTTCCTAACTTTTTTTCTAGCGGTGCAAAAGTGCTGGTATGACTACATATGTAATTGTTGTGCTCTCGCAATTACAAAAAGGTAACGCACCGTTAGAAAATCTTATTGGTTTCCTAACTTTTTTTCTAGTGGTGCAAAAGTGCTGGTATGACTACATATGTAATTGTTGTGCTCTCGCAATTACAAAAAGGTAACGCACCGTTAGAAAATCTTATTACTTTCCTAACTTTTTTTCTAGCGGAGCAAAAGTGCTGGAATGACTACATATGTAATTGTTGTGCTCTCGCAATTACAAAAAGGTAACGCACCGTTAGAAAATCTTATTACTTTCCTAACTTTTTTTCTAGCGGTGCAAAAGTGCTGGAATGACTACATATGTACTCGTTGTGCTCTCGCAATTACAAAAAGGTAACGCACCGTTAGAAAATCTTATTAGTTTCCTAACTTTTTTTCTAGCGGTGCAAAAGTGTTGGAATGACTACATATGTAATTGTCGTGCTCTCGCAATTACAAAAAGGTAACGCACCGTTAGAAAATCCTATTAGTTTCCTAACTTTTTTTCTAGCAGTGCAAAAGTGCTGGAATGACTACATATGTAATTGTCGTGCTCTCGCAATTACAAAAAGGTAACGCACCGTTAGAAAATCTTATTAGTTTCCTAACTTTTTTTCTAGCGGTGCAAAAGTGTTGGAATGACTACATATGTAATTGTCGTGCTCTCGCAATTACAAAAAGGTAACGCACCGTTAGAAAATCTTATTAGTTTCCTAACTTTTTTTCTAGCGGTGCAAAAGTGTTGGAATGACTACATATGTAATTGTCGTGCTCTCGCAATTACAAAAAGGTAACGCACCGTTAGAAAATCTTATTAGTTTCCTAACTTTTTTTCTAGCGGTGCAAAAGTGTTGGAATGACTACATATGTAATTGTCGTGCTCTCGCAATTACAAAAAGGTAACGCACCGTTAGAAAATCTTATTACTTTCCTAACTTTTTTTCTAGCGGTGCAAAAGTGCTGGTATGACTACATATGTAATTGTTGTGCTCTCGCAATTACAAAAAGGTAACGCACCGTTAGAAAATCTTATTGGTTTCCTAACTTTTTTTCTAGTGGTGCAAAAGTGCTGGTATGACTACATATGTAATTGTTGTGCTCTCGCAATTACAAAAAGGTAACGCACCGTTAGAAAATCTTATTACTTTCCTAACTTTTTTTCTAGCGAAGCAAAAGTGCTGGAATGACTACATATGTAATTGTTGTGCTCTCGCAATTACAAAAAGGTAACGCACCGTTAGAAAATCTTATTACTTTCCTAACTTTTTTTCTAGCGGTGCAAAATGCTGGAATGACTACATATGTAATTGTCGTGCTCTCGCAATTACAAAAAGGTAACGCACCGTTAGAAAATCTTATTAGTTTCCTAACATTTTTTCTAGCGGTGCAAAAGTGCTGGAACGACTACATATGTAATTGTCGTGCTCTCGCAATTACAAAAAGGTAACGCACCGTTAGAAAATCTTATTAGTTTCCTAACTTTTTTTCTAGCAGTGCAAAAGTGTTGGAATGACTACATATATAATTGTCGTGCTCTCGCAATTACAAAAAGGTAACGCACCGTTAGAAAATCTTATTAGTTTCCTAACTTTTTTTCTAGCGGTGCAAAAGTGTTGGAATGACTACACATGTAATTGTCGTGCTCTCGCAATTACAAAAAGGTAACGCACCGTTAGAAAATCTTATTACTTTCCTAACTTTTTTTCTAGCGGTGCAAAAGTGCTGGTATGACTACATATGTAATTGTTGTGCTCTCGCAATTACAAAAAGGTAACGCACCGTTAGAAAATCTTATTGGTTTCCTAACTTTTTTTCTAGTGGTGCAAAAGTGCTGGTATGACTACATATGTAATTGTTGTGCTCTCGCAATTACAAAAAGGTAACGCACCGTTAGAAAATCTTATTACTTTCCTAACTTTTTTTCTAGCGGAGCAAAAGTGCTGAAATGACTACATATGTAATTGTTGTGCTCTCGCAATTACAAAAAGGTAACGCACCGTTAGAAAATCTTATTACTTTCCTAACTTTTTTTCTAGCGGTGCAAAAGTGCTGGAATGACTACATATGTACTCGTTGTGCTCTCGCAATTACAAAAAGGTAACGCACCGTTAGAAAATCTTATTAGTTTCCTAACTTTTTTTCTAGCGGTGCAAAAGTGTTGGAATGACTACATATGTAATTGTCGTGCTCTCGCAATTACAAAAAGGTAACGCACCGTTAGAAAATCCTATTAGTTTCCTAACTTTTTTTCTAGCGGTGCAAAAGTGTTGGAATGACTACATATGTAATTGTCGTGCTCTCGCAATTACAAAAAGGTAACGCACCGTTAGAAAATCTTATTAGTTTCCTAACTTTTTTTCTAGCGGTGCAAAAGTGTTGGAATGACTACATATGTAATTGTCGTGCTCTCGCAATTACAAAAAGGTAACGCACCGTTAGAAAATCTTATTACTTTCCTAACTTTTTTTCTAGCGGTGCAAAAGTGCTGGTATGACTACATATGTAATTGTTGTGCTCTCGCAATTACAAAAAGGTAACGCACCGTTAGAAAATCTTATTGGTTTCCTAACTTTTTTTCTAGTGGTGCAAAAGTGCTGGTATGACTACATATGTAATTGTTGTGCTCTCGCAATTACAAAAAGGTAACGCACCGTTAGAAAATCTTATTACTTTCCTAACTTTTTTTCTAGCGAAGCAAAAGTGCTGGAATGACTACATATGTAATTGTTGTGCTCTCGCAATTACAAAAAGGTAACGCACCGTTAGAAAATCTTATTACTTTCCTAACTTTTTTTCTAGCGGTGCAAAATGCTGGAATGACTACATATGTACTCGTTGTGCTCTCGCAATTACAAAAAGGTAACGCACCGTTAGAAAATCTTATTAGTTTCCTAACTTTTTTTCTAGCGGTGCAAAAGTGTTGGAATGACTACATATGTAATTGTCGTGCTCTCGCAATTACAAAAAGTAACGCACCGTTAGAAAATCCTATTAGTTTCCTAACTTTTTTTCTAGTGCAAAAGTGCTGGAATGACTACATATGTACTCGTTGTGCTCTCGCAATTACAAAAAGGTAACGCACCGTTAGAAAATCTTATTAGTTTCCTAACTTTTTTCTAGCGGTGCAAAAGTGCTGGAATGACTACATATGTACTCGTGCTCTCGCAATTACAAAAAGGTAACGCACCGTTAGAAAATCTTATTACTTTCCTAACTTTTTTTCTAGCGGTGCAAAAGTGCTGGTATGACTACATATGTAATTGTTGTGCTCTCGCAATTACAAAAAGGTAACGCACCGTAAGAAAATCTTATTGGTTTCCTAACTTTTTTTCTAGTGGTGCAAAAGTGCTGGTATGACTACATATGTAATTGTTGTGCTCTCGCAATTACAAAAATGTAACGCACCGTAAGAAAATCTTATTACTTTCCTAACTTTTTTTCTAGCGGTGAAAAAGTGCTGGAATGACTACATATGTAATTGTCGTGCTCTCGCAATTACAAAAAGGTAACGCACCGTTAGAAAATCTTATTAGTTTCCTAACTTTTTTTCTAGCGGTGCAAAAGTGTTGGAATGACTACACATGTAATTGTCGTGCTCTCGCAATTACAAAAAGGTAACGCACCGTTAGAAAATCTTATTACTTTCCTAACTTTTTTTCTAGCGGTGCAAAAGTGCTGGTATGACTACATATGTAATTGTTGTGCTCTCGCAATTACAAAAAGGTAACGCACCGTTAGAAAATCTTATTGGTTTCCTAACTTTTTTTCTAGTGGTGCAAAAGTGCTGGTATGACTACATATGTAATTGTTGTGCTCTCGCAATTACAAAAAGGTAACGCACCGTTAGAAAATCTTATTACTTTCCTAACTTTTTTTCTAGCGGAGCAAAAGTGCTGGAATGACTACATATGTAATTGTTGTGCTCTCGCAATTACAAAAAGGTAACGCACCGTTAGAAAATCTTATTACTTTCCTAACTTTTTTTCTAGCGGTGCAAAAGTGCTGGAATGACTACATATGTACTCGTTGTGCTCTCGCAATTACAAAAAGGTAACGCACCGTTAGAAAATCTTATTAGTTTCCTAACTTTTTTTCTAGCGGTGCAAAAGTGTTGGAATGACTACATATGTAATTGTCGTGCTCTCGCAATTACAAAAAGGTAACGCACCGTTAGAAAATCCTATTAGTTTCCTAACTTTTTTTCTAGCAGTGCAAAAGTGCTGGAATGACTACATATGTAATTGTCGTGCTCTCGCAATTACAAAAAGGTAACGCACCGTTAGAAAATCTTATTAGTTTCCTAACTTTTTTTCTAGCGGTGCAAAAGTGTTGGAATGACTACATATGTAATTGTCGTGCTCTCGCAATTACAAAAAGGTAACGCACCGTTAGAAAATCTTATTAGTTTCCTAACTTTTTTTCTAGCGGTGCAAAAGTGTTGGAATGACTACATATGTAATTGTCGTGCTCTCGCAATTACAAAAAGGTAACGCACCGTTAGAAAATCTTATTACTTTCCTAACTTTTTTTCTAGTGGTGCAAAAGTGCTGGTATGACTACATATGTAATTGTTGTGCTCTCGCAATTAGAAAAAGGTAACGCACCGTTAGAAAATCTTATTACTTTCCTAACTTTTTTTCTAGCGAAGCAAAAGTGCTGGAATGACTACATATGTAATTGTTGTGCTCTCGCAATTACAAAAAGGTAACGCACCGTTAGAAAATCTTATTACTTTCCTAACTTTTTTTCTAGCGGTGCAAAATGCTGGAATGACTACATATGTACTCGTTGTGCTCTCGCAATTACAAAAAGGTAACGCACCGTTAGAAAATCTTATTAGTTTCCTAACTTTTTTTCTAGCGGTGCAAAAGTGTTGGAATGACTACATATGTAATTGTCGTGCTCTCGCAATTACAAAAAGTAACGCACCGTTAGAAAATCCTATTAGTTTCCTAACTTTTTTTCTAGCAGTGCAAAAGTGCTGGAATGACTACATATGTACTCGTTGTGCTCTCGCAATTACAAAAAGGTAACGCACCGTTAGAAAATCTTATTAGTTTCCTAACTTTTTTCTAGCGGTGCAAAAGTGCTGGAATGACTACATATGTACTCGTGCTCTCGCAATTACAAAAATGTAACGCACCGTTAGAAAATCTTATTACTTTCCTAACTTTTTTTCTAGCGGTGAAAAAGTGCTGGAATGACTACATATGTACTCGTTGTGCTCTCGCAATTACAAAAAGGTAACGCACCGTTAGAAAATCTTATTACTTTCCTAACTTTTTTTCTAGCGGTGCAAAAGTGCTGGAATGACTACATATGTACTCGTTGTGCTCTCGCAATTACAAAAAGGTAACGCACCGTTAGAAAATCTTATTAGTTTCCTAACTTTTTTTCTAGCGGTGCAAAAGTGTTGGAATGACTACATATGTAATTGTCGTGCTCTCGCAATTACAAAAAGGTAACGCACCGTTAGAAAATCCTATTAGTTTCCTAACTTTTTTTCTAGCAGTGCAAAAGTGCTGGAATGACTACATATGTACTCGTTGTGCTCTCGCAATTACAAAAAGGTAACGCACCGTTAGAAAATCTTATTAGTTTCCTAACTTTTTTTCTAGCGGTGCAAAAGTGCTGGTATGACTACATATGTAATTGTTGTGCTCTCGCAATTACAAAAATGTAACGCACCGTTAGAAAATCTTATTGGTTTCCTAACTTTTTTTCTAGTGGTGCAAAAGTGCTGGTATGACTACATATGTAATTGTTGTGCTCTCGCAATTACAAAAATGTAACGCACCGTTAGAAAATCTTATTACTTTCCTAACTTTTTTTCTAGCGGTGAAAAAGTGCTGGAATGACTACATATGTACTCGTTGTGCTCTCGCAATTACAAAAAGGTAACGCACCGTTAGAAAATCTTATTAGTTTCCTAACTTTTTTTCTAGCGGTGCAAAAGTGTTGGAATGACTACATATGTAATTGTCGTGATCTCGCAATTACAAAAAGGTAACGCACCGTTAGAAAATCCTATTAGTTTCCTAACTTTTTTTCTAGCAGTGCAAAAGTGCTGGAATGACTACATATGTACTCGTTGTGCTCTCGCAATTACAAAAAGGTAACGCACCGTTAGAAAATCTTATTAGTTTCCTAACTTTTTTTCTAGCGGTGCAAAAGTGCTGGAATGACTACATATGTACTCGTTGTGCTCTCGCAATTACAAAAAGGTAACGCACCGTTAGAAAATCTTATTAGTTTCCTAACATTTTTTCTAGCGGTGCAAAAGTGCTGGAACGACTACATATGTAATTGTCGTGCTCTCGCAATTACAAAAAGGTAACGCACCGTTAGAAAATCCTATTAGTTTCCTAACTTTTTTTCTAGCAGTGCAAAAGTGCTGGAACGAGTACATATGTAATTGTCGTGCTCTCGCAATTACAAAAAGGTAACGCACCGTTAGAAAATCCTATTAGTTTCCTAACTTTTTTTCTAGCAGTGCAAAAATGCTGGAATGACTACATATGTAATTGTCGTGCTCTCGCAATTACAAAAAGGTAACGCACCGTTAGAAAATCTTATTAGTTTCCTAACTTTTTTTCTAGCGGTGCAAAAGTGTTGGAATGACTACATATGTAATTGTCGTGCTCTCGCAATTACAAAAAGGTAACGCACCGTTAGAAAATCTTATTACTTTCCTAACTTTTTTTCTAGCGGTGCAAAAGTGCTGATATGACTACATATGTAATTGTTGTGCTCTCGCAATTACAAAAAGGTAACGCACCGTTAGAAAATCTTATTGGTTTCCTAACTTTTTTTCTAGTGGTGCAAAAGTGCTGTTATGACTACATATGTAATTGTTGTGCTCTCGCAATTACAAAAAGGTAACACACCGTTAGAAAATCTTATTACTTTCCTAACTTTTTTTCTAGCGGAGCAAAAGTGCTGGAATGACTACATATGTAATTGTTGTGCTCTCGCAATTACAAAAAGGTAACGCACCGTTAGAAAATCTTATTACTTTCCTAACTTTTTTTCTAGCGGTGCAAAAGTGCTGGAATGACTACATATGTACTCGTTGTGCTCTCGCAATTACAAAAAGGTAACGCACCGTTAGAAAATCTTATTAGTTTCCTAACTTTTTTTCTAGCGGTGCAAAAGTGTTGGAATGACTACATATGTAATTGTCGTGCTCTCGCAATTACAAAAAGGTAACGCACCGTTAGAAAATCCTATTAGTTTCCTAACTTTTTTTCTAGCAGTGCAAAAGTGCTGGAATGACTACATATGTACTCGTTGTGCTCTCGCAATTACAAAAAGGTAACGCACCGTTAGAAAATCTTATTAGTTTCCTAACTTTTTTTCTAGCGGTGCAAAAGTGCTGGAATGACTACATATGTAATTGTCGTGCTCTCGCAATTACAAAAAGGTAACATTCACACACACACACACTCACACACGTACGCACACACGCACACACACATACACTCTTCACCTCTCGACTCCTACCCATTATTCTCCTCTTACGACAGGCAGGTACTTCTTGCCACGGCCGTGTTCTTATCTCTGCAAGCCGAACGGACACACACACACGCACACACACACGCACACGCACACGCACACGCACACACTCTTCACCTCTCGACTCCTACCCATTATTCTCCTCTTACGACAGGAGGGGACTTCTTGCCACGGCCGTGTTCTTATCTCTGCAAGCCGAACGGACACACACATACACACACACTCACACACACACGCACACACGCACGCACACACGCACACACGCACACACACATACACTCACACACACAAACACGCACATACGCACACACACATACATTCTTCACCTCTCGACTCCTACCTATTAGTCGTCTCTCACAACAGGCAAGGTCTTCTTGCCTCGGCCGTGTTCTTATCTCTGCAAGCCGAACGGACACACACACACTCACACACACACACACACATACACTCTTAACCTCTCCACTTCTACCCATTAGTCGCCTCTTACGACATTCAGGGACTTCTTGCCACGGACGTGTTCTTATCTCTGCAAGCCGAACGGACACACACACACTCACACACACACACACAAATACACTCTTCACCTCTCGACTCCTACCCATTAGTCGCAAACCTACGACAGGCATGGACTTATTGCCTCGGCCGTATTCTAATCTCTGCGAGCCGAACGGACACACACACACTGACACACACACACATTCACACACACACTCACACACGTACGCACACACGCTCACACACACATACACTCTTCACCTCTCGACTCCTACTTATTACTCGCCTCTTACGACAGGCAGGGCCTTCTTGCCACGGCTGTGTTCTTATCTCTGCGAGCCGACCGCAAACACACACACTCACACACACTCACACTCTTACATACACACACACTTAAACACGCACGCACACGTACACGCACACACTCTCCACCTCTCGACTCCTATCCATTAGTCGCCTCTTACGACAGGCAGGGCCTTCTTGCTACGGACGTGTTCTTATCTCTGCGAGCCAAACGGACACACACACACACACACACTCGCACACACACATACACACACATACACGCTTCACCTCTCGACTCCTACCCATTAGTCGCCTGTTACGACATTCAGGGACTTCTTGCCACGGCTGTGTTCTTATCTCTGCGAGCCGACCGCAAACACACACACTCACACACACTCACACTCTTACATACACACACACTTAAACACGCACGCACACGTACACGCACACACTCTCCACCTCTCGACTCCTATCCATTAGTCGCCTCTTACGACAGGCAGGGCCTTCTTGCTACGGACGTGTTCTTATCTCTGCGAGCCGAACGGACACACACACACTCACACACACACACACGCACACACGCACACACACGCACCCACGCACACGTACACGCACACGCACACACTCTCCACCTCTCGACACCTATCCATTAGCCGCCTCTTAAGACAGGCAGGGCCTTCTTGCCCCGGCCGTAATCTTATCTCTGCAAGCCGAACGGACACACACACTCATACACACACACTCACACACGCACAAACACACACACACGCACACACGCACACACACATACACTCTTCACCTCTCCACTCCTACCTTTTAGTCGCCTCTTACGATAAGCAGAGCCTTCTTGCCGCGGTCGTGTTCTCATCTCTGTAAGCCAAACTAACACACACACATACTCACACACGCACACACACACGCACACACACACGCACACACGCACACACACACATACACTCTTCACCTCTCGACTCCTACTTATTAGTCGACCCTTACAAGAGGCAGGGCCTTCTGGCCTCGGCCGTATTCTTATCTCTGCAGGCCAAACAAACACACACATACACACACACTCACACACGCCCACACACGCACACACGCACACACACACACACACACACACACACACACACACACATACACTCTTCACCTCTCGACTCCTACCCATTATTCTCCTCTTACGACAGGCAGGGACTTCTTGCCACGGCCGTGTTCTTATCTCTGCAAGCCGAACGGACACACACACATACTCACACACGCACACACACACGCACACACGCACACACACACATACACTCTTCACCTCTCGACTCCTACCTATTAGTCGCCCCTTACAACTGGTAGGGTCTTCTTGCCTTTGCCGTATTCTTACCTCTGCAAGCCAGACGGACACACACACATACACACACACGCACACAAGCACACACACATACACTCACACACACAAACACGCACATACGCACACACACATACATTCTTCACCGCTCGACTCCTACCTATTAGTCGTCTCTCACGACAGGCAGGGTCTTCTTGCCTCGGCCGTGTTCTTATCTCTGCAAGCCGAACGGACACACACACACTCACACACACACACACATACACTCTTAACCTCTCCACTTCTACCCATTAGTCGCCTCTTACGACATTCAGGGACTTCTTGCCACGGACGTATTCTTATCTCTGCAAGCCGAACGGACACACACATACACACACACACTCACACACACACGCACACACGCACCCACGCACACACACACGCACACACGCACACACACACAAATACACTCGTCACCTCTCGACTCCTACCCATTAGTCGCATCTTACGACAGGCATGGACTTATTGCCTCGGCCGTATTCTAATCTCTGCGAGCCGAACGGACACACACACACATTCACACACACACTCACACACGTACGCACACACGCACACACACACATACACTCTTCACCTCTCGACTCCTACTTATTACTCGCCTCTTACGACAGGCAGGGCCTTCTTGCCACGGCTGTGTTCTTATCTCTGCGAGCCGACCGCACACACACACACTCACACACACTCACACACTTACATACACACACACTTAAACACGCACGCACACGTACACGCACACACTCTCCACCTCTCGACTCCTATCCATTAGTCGCCTCTTACGACAGGCAGGGCCTTCTTGCTACGGACGTGTTCTTATCTCTGCGAGCCAAACGGACACACACACACACACACTCGCACACACACATACACACACATACACGCTTCACCTCTCGACTCCTACCCATTATTCGCCTCTTACGACATTCAGGGACTTCTTGCCACGGCCGTGTTCTTATCTCTGCGAGCCGAACGGACACACACACACTCACACACACACACACGCACATACGCACGCACACACGCACACACACATACTCTCACACACACACAAACACGCACACACGCACACACACATACATTCTTCACCTCTCGACTCATACCTATTAGTCGTCTCTCACGACAGGCAGGGCCTTCTTGCCTCGGCCGTCCTCTTATCTCTGCAAGCCGAACTAACACACACACATACTCACACACGCACACACACGCACACACGCACACACACATACACTTTTCACCTCTCGACCCCTACTTATTACTTGCCTCTTACGACAGGCATGGCCTTTTTGCCACGGCTGTTTTCTTATCTCTGCGAGCCGACCGCACACACACACAGTTACACACACTCACATACACACACACTTAAACACGCACGCACACACGCACACACACACACATACACTCTTCACCTCTCGACTCCTACCCATTATTCTCCTCTTTCGACAGGCAGGGACTTCTTGCCACGGCCGTGTTCTTATCTCTGCAAGCCGAACGGACACACACACACACACACAAACACACGCACACAGGCACACACTCACACACGCACACGCACACGTACACGCACACACTCTCCACCTCTTGACTCCTATCCATTAGTCGTCTCTTACGACAGGTAGGGCCTTCTTGCTACGGACGTGTTCTTATCTCTGAGAGCCAAACGGACACACACACACACTCGCACACACACATACACATACATACATTCTTCACCTCTCGACTCCTACCCATTAGTCGCTCATTACAGCAGGCATGGCCTTCTTGCCACGGCCGTATTCTTATCTCTGCAAGCCGAACGGACACACATACATACACACACACTCACACACGCACACACACATAAACTCTTCACCTCTCGACTCCTACCTATTAGTCGCCTCTTACGATAAGCATGGCCTTCTTGCCACGGCTGTAATCTTATCTCTGCGAGCCGAAGGACACACACACATACACACATACACGCACACACACACGCACACACGCACATACATACACTCTCCATCTCGCGACTCCTACTCATTAGTCGCCTCTTACGACAGGCAGGGCCTTCTTGCCACGGCCGTGTTCTTATCTCTGCGAGCCGAAGGGACATACACACACACATACACATACACACACACATACTCTCACACACACACACACGCACGCACACACGAACACACACACATACACACACACTCACGCACACACACAAGCACACACACACGCACACACACACATATAAACTCTTCACCTCTCGACTCCTACTCATTAGTCGCCTCTTACGACAGGCAGGGCCTTCTTGCCACGGCCGTATTCTTTTCTCTGCGAGCCGAAGGACACACACACACACAGTCACACACGCACATACACACACGCACACACACACACATACACTACTTACCTCTTGACTCCTAACCATTAGTCGCCTCTTACGACAGGCAGGGCCTTCTTGCCTTGGTTGTGTTCGTATCTCTGCGAGCCGGACACACACACACACATACAAACACACACACACACACTCACAAACACACACACACACACGCACACACGCACGCACACACGCACACGCACACACGCACGCACACACGCACACACACATACACACACACACACACGCACACACACATATATTCTTCACCTCTCGACTCCTACCTATTAGTCGCCTCTTACGACAGGCAGGGCCTTCTTGCCTCAACCGTGTTCTTATCTCTGTAAGCCGAACGGACACACACACACACGCACACACACACACGCACACACAAATACACGCACACAGGCACACGCACACACTCTCCACCTCTCGACACCTATCCATTAGCCGCCTCTTAAGACAGGCAGGGCCTTCTTGCCACGGCCGTAATCTTATCTCTGCGAGCCGAGCGGACAAAAACACACAGTCACACACACACACATACACTATTCACCTCTCGACTCCTCCCATTTGGTCGCCTCTTACGAGAGGCAGGGCCTTTTTGCCCCGGCCGTATTCATATCTCTGCAAGCCGAACGGACACACACACTCATACACACACACTCACACACGCACAAACACACACACACGCACACACGCACACACACATACACTCTTCACCTCTCGACTCCTACCTTTTAGTCGCCTCTTACGATAAGCAGGGCCTTCTTGCCGCGGTCGTGTTCTCATCTCTGCAAGCCAAACTAACACACACACATACTCACACACGCACACACACACGCACACACACACGCACACACTCACACACACACATACACTCTTCACCTCTCGACTCCTACTTATTAGTCGACCCTTACAAGAGGCAGGGCCTTCTGGCCTCGGCCGTATTCTTATCTCTGCAAGCCAAACGGACACACACATACACACACACTCACACACGCCCACACACGCACACACGCACACACACACACACACACATACACTCTTCACCTCTCGACTCCTACCCATTATTCTCCTCTTACGACAGGCAGGGACTTCTTGCCACGGCCGTGTTCTTATCTCTGCAAGCCGAACGGACACACACACATACTCACACACGCACACACACACGCACACACGCACACACACACATACACTCTTCACCTCTCGACTCCTACCTATTAGTCGCCCCTTACAACTGGTAGGGTCTTCTTGCCTTTGCCGTATTCTTACCTCTGCAAGCCAGACGGACACACACACATACACACACACTCACACACGCACACACACACGCACACACGCACACACACACATACACTCTTCACCTCTCGACTCCTACCCATTAGTCTCCTCTTACGACAGGCAGGGCCTTCCTGCCACGGCCATGTTCTTATCTCTGCGAGCCGACCGGACACACACACACTCACACACACGCATACAAGAACACACACACACACACACGAACGCACACACACATATACACTCTTTCTCCTCTCGACTCCTACCCACTATTCTTCTCTTTCGAAAGGCAGGGACTTGTTGCCACGGTCGTGTTCTTATCTCTGCAAGACGAACGCACACACGCACACGCACACACGCACACACACACACACATACACTCTTCACCCTCGACTCCTACCCATTAGTCGCCTCTTACGATAGGCAGGGCCTTCCTGCCACGGCCATGTTTTTATCTCTGCGAGCCGACCGGACACACACCCACTCACAAACACACATACAAGAACACGCACACACACGCACGCACACACGCGCACACACACATATACACTCTCCACCTTTCGACTCCTATCCATTAGTCGCCTCTTAAGACAGGCATGACCTTATTGCCTCGGCCGTATTCTAATCTCTGCGAGCCGAATGGACACACACATACATACACACACACACTTACACACGCACAAACACACACATACCCACACACGCACACACACACACATACACTATTCACCTTTCGACTCCTACCTATTAGTCGCCCCTTACAAGAGAGAGGGCCTTCTTGCCTCGGCCGTATTCTTATCTCTGCAAGCCAAACGGACACACACACACACGCATACACACACACTCTCCACCTCTTGACTCCTACCCATTAGTCGCCTCTTACGACAGGCAGGGCCTTCTTGCCTGGGCCGTATTCTTATCTCTGCAAGCCAAACGGACACACACACACAAATAAACACACATACTCACACACGCAAAAACACACGCAAACACACAAAGACACATACACTCTTCACCTCTCGATTCCTACCCATTATTCTCCTATTACGACAGGCAGGGACTTCTTGCCACGGCCGTGTTATTATCTCTGCGAGCCGACCGGACACACACACACTGACACACACACACATTCACACACACACTCACACACGTACGCACACACGCACACACACATACACTCTTCACCTCTCGACTCCTACCCATTATTCTCCTCTTACGACAGGCAGGGACTTCTTGCCACGGCCGTGTTCTTATCTCTGC
>NW_027311887.1:2370000-2380000 GCF_040954645.1 Diabrotica undecimpunctata | reverse complement strand
TTTCTTATCTCTGCGAGCCGACCGCACACACACACACTTACACACACTCACATACACACACACTTAAACACGCACGCACACACGCACACACACACACACACATACACTCTTCACCTCTCGACTCCTACCCATTATTCTCCTCTTTCGACAGGCAGGGACTTCTTGCCACGGCCGTGTTCTTATCTCTGCAAGCCGAACGGACACACACACACACACACACAAACACACGCACACAGGCACACACGCACACACGCACACGCACACGTACACGCACACACTCTCCACCTCTCGACTCCTATCCATTAGTCGTCTCTTACGACAGGCAGGGCCTTCTTGCTACGGACGTGTTCTTATCTCTGAGAGCCAAACGGACACACACACACACTCGCACACACACATACACATACATACACGCTTCACCTCTCGACTCCTACCCATTAGTCGCTCATTACAGCAGGCATGGCCTTCTTGCCACGGCCGTATTCTTATCTCTGCAAGCCGAACGGACACACATACATACACACACACTCACACACGCACACACACATAAACTCTTCACCTCTCGACTCCTACCTATTAGTCGCCTCTTACGATAAGCATGGCCTTCTTGCCACGGCTGTAATCTTATCTCTGCGAGCCGAAGGACACACACACATACACACATACACGCACACACACACGCACACACGCACATACATACACTCTCCATCTCGCGACTCCTACTCATTAGTCGCCTCTTACGACAGGCAGGGCCTTCTTGCCACGGCCGTGTTCTTATCTCTGCGAGCCGAAGGGACATACACACACACATACACATACACACACACATACTCTCACACACACACACACGCACGCACACACGAACACACACACATACACACACACACTCACGCACACACACACGCACACACACACGCACACACACACATATAAACTCTTCACCTCTCGACTCCTACTCATTAGTCGCCTCTTACGACAGGCAGGGCCTTCTTGCCACGGCCGTATTCTTTTCTCTGCGAGCCGAAGGACACACACACACACAGTCACACACGCACATACACACACGCACACACACACACATACACTACTTACCTCTTGACTCCTAACCATTAGTCGCCTCTTACGACAGCAGGGCCTTCTTGCCTTGGTTGTGTTCGTATCTCTGCGAGCCGAAGGACACACACACACACATACAAACACACACACACACTCACAAACACACACACACACGCACAGACGCACGCACACACGCACACGCACACACGCACGCACACACGCACACACACATACACACACACACACACACGCACACACGCACACACACATATATTCTTCACCTCTCGACTCCTACCTATTAGTCGCCTCTTACGACAGGCAGGGCCTTCTTGCCTCAACCGTGTTCTTATCTCTGTAAGCCGAACGGACACACACACACACACGCACACACACACACGCACACACAAATACACGCACACAGGCACACGCACACACTCTCCACCTCTCGACACCTATCCATTAGCCGCCTCTTAAGACAGGCAGGGCCTTCTTGCCACGGCCGTAATCTTATCTCTGCGAGCCGAGCGGACAAAAACACACAGTCACACACACACACATACACTATTCACCTCTCGACTCCTCCCTTTTGGTCGCCTCTTACGAGAGGCAGGGCCTTTTTGCCCCGGCCGTATTCATATCTCTGCAAGCCGAACGGACACACACACTCATACACACACACTCACACACGCACAAACACACACACACGCACACACGCACACACACATACACTCTTCACCTCTCGACTCCTACCTTTAAGTCGCCTCTTACGATAAGCAGGGCCTTCTTGCCTCGGTCGTGTTCTCATTTCTGCAAGCCGAACTAACACACACACATACTCACACACGCACACACACACGCACACACGCACACACACACATACACTCTTCTCCTCTCGAATCCTACTTATTATTCTCCTCTTTCGACAGGCAGGGACTTCTTGCCACGGGCGTGTTCTTATCTCTGCAAGCAGAACGGACACACACACACACACGCACACAGAAAATCACGCACACAGGCACACACGCACACACGCACACGCACACGTACACGCACACAGTCTCCACCTCTCGACTCCTATCCATTAGTCGCCTCTTACGACATTCAGGGACTTCTTGCCACGGCCGTGTTCTTATCTCTGCGAGCCGAACGGACACACACACACACACTCACACACACGCACACACGCAAGCACACATACAGTATTCACCTCTCGACTTCTACCCATTATTCTCCTCTTACGATAGGCAGGGACTTCTTGCCACGGCCGTGTTCTTATCTCTGCAAGCCGAACGGACACACACACACTCACAAACACACACACACACGCACACACGCACGCACACACGCACACGCACACACGCACGCACACACGCACACACAC
The DNA here is from genome assembly GCF_040954645.1 of Diabrotica undecimpunctata. Classification (NCBI taxonomy): domain Eukaryota; kingdom Metazoa; phylum Arthropoda; class Insecta; order Coleoptera; family Chrysomelidae; genus Diabrotica; species Diabrotica undecimpunctata. Next base: position 2,377,563 of record NW_027311887.1, on the reverse strand, counting down.
ATACACACACACACACACACGCACACACGCACACACACATATATTCTTCACCTCTCGACTCCTACCTATTAGTCGCCTCTTACGACAGGCAGGGCCTTCTTGCCTCAACCGTGTTCTTATCTCTGTAAGCCGAACGGACACACACACACACACGCACACACACACACGCACACACAAATACACGCACACAGGCACACGCACACACTCTCCACCTCTCGACACCTATCCATTAGCCGCCTCTTAAGACAGGCAGGGCCTTCTTGCCACGGCCGTAATCTTCTCTCTGCGAGCCGAGCGGACAAAAACACACAGTCACACACACACACATACACTATTCACCTCTCGACTCCTCCCTTTTGGTCGCCTCTTACGAGAGGCAGGGCCTTTTTGCCCCGGCCGTATTCATATCTCTGCAAGCCGAACGGACACACACACTCATACACACACACTCACACACGCACAAACACACACACACGCACACACGCACACACACATACACTCTTCACCTCTCGACTCCTACCTTTAAGTCGCCTCTTACGATAAGCAGGGCCTTCTTGCCTCGGTCGTGTTCTCATTTCTGCAAGCCGAACTAACACACACACATACTCACACACGCACACACACACGCACACACGCACACACACACATACACTCTTCTCCTCTCGAATCCTACTTATTATTCTCCTCTTTCGACAGGCAGGGACTTCTTGCCACGGGCGTGTTCTTATCTCTGCAAGCAGAACGGACACACACACACACACGCACACAGAAAATCACGCACACAGGCACACACGCACACACGCACACGCACACGTACACGCACACAGTCTCCACCTCTCGACTCCTATCCATTAGTCGCCTCTTACGACATTCAGGGACTTCTTGCCACGGCCGTGTTCTTATCTCTGCGAGCCGAACGGACACACACACACACACTCACACACACGCACACACGCAAGCACACATACAGTATTCACCTCTCGACTTCTACCCATTATTCTCCTCTTACGATAGGCAGGGACTTCTTGCCACGGCCGTGTTCTTATCTCTGCAAGCCGAACGGACACACACACACGCACACACAAACACACGCACACAGGCACACACGCACATACGCACACACGCACACACTCTCCACCTCTCGATTCCTATCCATTAGTCGCCTCTTAAGAGAGGCAGGGCATTCTTGCCCCGGCCATATTCTTATCTCTGGAAGCCGAGCGGACAAACACACACACACACACACGCACGTTAGCACACACGCACACACACACACACTCACACACGCACAAACACACGCACACAAGCACACACACACACACATACACTCTTCACCTTTCGACTCCTACCCATTAGTCGCCTCTTACAACAGGCAGGGACTACTTGCCACAGTCGAGTTCTTATCTCTGTGTGCCGAACGGACACACACACTCACACACACACGCACGCACACACGCACACACACACACACGCACCCACGCACACGCACACGCACACACTCTCCACCTCTCGACTCCTATCCATTAGTCGCCTCTTAAGACAGGCAGGGCCTTCTTGCCACGGACGTATTCTTATCTCTGCAAGCCGAACGGACACACATACATACACTCGCACACACACACACGTTCACACGAACACACACACACACACACGCACACACAAACACACTCACACACGAACACACGCACACACACACGTACACTCTTTACCTCTCGACTCCTACCCATTAGTCGCTCCTGACAGCAGGCATGGCCTTCTTGCCACGGCCGTATTCTTATCTCTGCGAGCAGAAGGGACCAACACACACACATACACATATACACACACACATGCTCACACACTCACACACGCACACACGAACACACACACACACACAAGCACACATACACTCTTCACCTCTCGACTCCTACCCATTAGTTGCCTCTTACGACAGGCATGGCCTTCTTTCATACAGACACACATACACACTCACACACACACACACACCTACACTATTCACCTCTCGACTCTTACCTATTACTCGCCCCTTACGACAGGCAGGGCCTTCTTGCCACCGCCGTATTCTTATCTCTGCGAGCCGAACGGACACACACACACACTCACACACACGGACACACAGACACCTACACTCTTCACCTCACGACTCCTACCTATTACTCGCCCCTTACGACAGGCAGGGCCTTCTTGCCTCGCTGTATTCTTATCTCTGCAAGCCGAACGGACACACATACATGCACACACACTTACACACACGTTCACTCTTCACCTATCGACTCCTACCCATTAGTCGCTCCTTACAGCAGGCATGAACTTCTTGCCACGACCGAATTCTTATCTCTGTAAGCCGAAGGGACACACACACATACACATACACACACACATACTCACACACACACACACGAACACATACACTCTTCACCTCTCGATTCCTACCCATTAGTCGCCTCTTACGACAGGCATGGCCTTCTTGCCACGACCGAATTCTTATCTCTGTAAGCCGAAGGGACACACACACATACACACACGCACACACACACGCGCACACACGCACACATGTACATACCTATACTCTCCACCTCTCGACTCCTACCCATTAGTCGCCTCTTACGACAGGCAGGGCCTTCTTGCTACGGCTGTATTCTTATCTCTGCAAGCCGAACGGACACACACACATACACTCACACACGCACACACACACACTCACACACAGGTACACTCTTCAACTCGCGACTCCTACCCATTAGTCGCTCCTTACAGCAGGCATGGCCTTCTTACCACGGCCGTATTCTTATCTCTGCGAGCCGTAGGGATACACACACTCACACACACACACACGCACGCACACACACACACACACTCACAAACATCAACACAGACGCACACGCACACACGCACGCACACACGCACGCTCACACGAACACACACATACACTCACACACACACACGCACACACACATGCACACACGCACACACACATACACTCTTCACCTCTCGACTCCTACCTATTAGTCGCTTTTTACGATAGGCAGGGCCTTCTTGCCTCCGTCGTGTTCTTATCTCTGCAGGCCGAACTAACACACACACAAACTCACACACGCACACACACACGCACACACACATACACTCTTCACCTCTCGACTCCTACTTATTAGTCGCTCCTTACAAGCGGCAGGGCCTTTTTGCCTCGGCCGTATTCTTATCTCTGCATGCCAAACGGACACACAAACATACACACGCACGCACACACACACACACACATACACTTTTCACCTCTCGACTCCTACCCATTATTCTCCTCTTACGACAGACAGGGCCTTCTTACCACGGACGTATTATTACCTCTGCGAGCCGAACGGACACACACACACACACTCGCACACACACACACACACACACACACATACACGCTTCACCTCTCGACTCCTACCCATTAGTCGCCCGTTACGACATTCAGGGCCTTCTTGCCACGGCCGTATTTTTATCTCTGCGAGCCGAGCGGACACACACACAGTCACACACACATACATACACTATTCACCACTCGACTCCTCCCTTTTGGTCGCCTCTTACGAGAGGCAGGGCCTTCTTGCCCCGGCCGTATTCTTATCTCTGCAAGCCGAACGGATACACACACTCACACACACACGCACGCACACACGCACACACACACAAATACACTCTTCACCTCTCGACTCCTACCCATTAGTCGCCTTTTACGACTGGCATGTCCTTCTTGCCTCGAGCGTATTCTAATCTCTGCGAGCCGAACGGGCACTTACATACACACACACACTAACAAACGCACAAACACACACACACACGCACACACACATACACTCTTCACCTCTCGACTCCTACCCATTAGTCACCTCTTACGACAGGCATGGCATTCTTGCCACCGCTGCTTTCTTTTCTCTGCGAGCCGAAGGGACACACATACACACACACACTCACAAACACACACACACGCACCCACACACGCACACACACATACACTAACACACACACACACGCACACACACATACACTCTTCACCTCTCGATTCCTACCTAGTAGTCGCCCCTTACAAGAGGCAGGGCCTTCTTGCCTTGGCCGTATTCTTATCTCTGTAAGCCTAACGGACACACACACATACACACACACACTCACACACGCAAACACACACGCACACACACACACAAACACTCTTCACCTCTCGACTACTACCCATTAGCCGCTAATTACAACAAGCATGGCCTTCTTGTCACGGCCGTATTCTTATGTCTGCAAGCCGAACGGACACACACACCCATACACACACACTCACATACGCACAAACACACACACACACACACACATACACTCTTCACCTCTCGACTCCTACCCATTAGTCACCGCTTACGACAGGCAGGGCCTTCTTGGCACGGACGTGTTCTTATCTCTGCGAGCCGACCGGACACACACACACTCACACACGCACACACACACGCACACACGCACACACACACATACACTCTTCACCACTCGACTCCTACCAATTAGTCGCCTCTTACGACAGGCATGGCCTTCTTGCCTCGGCCGTATTCTAATCTCTGCGAACCGAATGCATACACGCACACACACATACACTCACACACACACAAACACGCTCACACGCACACACACATACATTCTTCACCTCTCTAATCCTACCTATTAGTCGCCTCTTTCGAAAGGCAGGGACTTCTTGCCACGGTCGTGTTCTTATCTCTGCAAGCCGAACGCACACACGCACACGCACACGCACAAGCACACACTCTCCACCTTTCGACTCCTATCCATTAGTCGCCTCTTAAGACAGGCAAGGCCTTCTTGCCACGGACGTATTCTGATCTCTGCGAGCCGAACGGACACACACATACTCACACACGCACAAACACACGCACACACGCAGACACACACATACACTCTTCACCTCTCGACTCCTACCCATTATTCTCCTCTTACGACAGGTAGGGACTTCTTGCCACGGCCGTGTTCTTATCTCTGACACACCTGAAAGCCGAACAGACACACACACACGCACACACAAACACACGCAACCAGGACACACGCACACACGCACACGCACATGCACAGGCACACGCACACACTTTCCACCTCTCGACTCCTATCCATTAGTCGCCTCTTAAGACAGGCAGGGCCTTCTTGCCACGGACGTATTCTTATCTCTGCAAGCCGAACGGACACACACATACTCACACACGCACAAACACACGCACACACGCAGACACACACATACACTCTTCACCTCTCGACTCCTACCTATTAGTCGCCCCTTACAACTGGCTGGGTCTTCTTGCCTTGGCCGTATTCTTACCTCTGCAAGCCAGACGGACACACACACATACACACACACTCACACACGCACACACACACGCACACACGCACACACGCACAAACACACAAATACACTCTTAACCCCTCGACTCCTACCCATTAGTCGCATCTTACGACAGGCATGGACACACACATACAAGAACACACACACACACGCACGCACACACGCGCACACACGTATACACTCTCCACCTTTCGACTTCTATCCATTAGTCGCCTCTTAAGACAGGCATGACCTTCTTGCGTCGGCCGTATTCTAATCTCTGCGACCCGAATGGACACACACATACATACACACACACACACACACTTACACACGCACAAACACACACATACCCACACACGCACACACACACACACACATACACTATTCACCTTTCGACTCCTACCTATTAGTCGCCCCTTACAAGAGAGAGGGCCTTCTTGCCTCGGCCGTATTCTTATCTCTGCAAGCCAAACGGACACACACACAAATACACACACATACTCACACACACACAAACACACGCACACACACAAAGACACATACAATCTTCACCTCTCGACTCCTATTCATTAGTCGCCACTTACGACAGGCAGGGACTTCTTGCCACGGCCGTGTTCTTATCTCTGCGAGCCGAACGGACACACACATACTTACACACACACACGCACCTACTCACACACACACGCACACACGCACACACGCACAAACACACAAATACACTCTTAACCCCTCGACTCCTACCCATTAGTCGCATCTTACGACAGGCATGGACTTATTGCCTCGGCCGTATTCTAATCTCTGCGAGCCGAACGGACACACACACACTGACACACACACACATACACTCTTCACCTCTCGACTCCTACCCATTATTCTCCTATTACGACAGGCAGGGACTTCTTGCCACGGCCGTGTTCTTATCTCTGCAAGCCGAACGGACACACACACACACGCATACACACACACTCTCCACCTCTCGACTCCTACCCATTAGTCGCCTCTTACGACAGGCAGGCCTTCTTGCCTCGGCTGTATTCTTATCTCTGCAAGCCAAAGGGTAACACACACACAAATACACACACATACTTACACACGCAAAAACACACGCACACACACAAAGACACATACACTCTTCACCTCTCGACTCCTATTCATTAGTCGCCTCTTACGACAAGCAGGGACTTCTTGCCACGGCCGTGTTCTTATCTCTGCGAGCCGACCGGACACACACACACTGACACATACACACAATCACACACACACTCACACACGTACGCACACACGCAGACACACACATACACTCTTCACCTCTCGACTCCTACCCATTATTCTCCTCTTACGACAGGCAGGGACTTCTTGCCACGGCCGTGTTCTTATCTCTGCAAGCCGAACGGACACACACACACGCACACACACGCACACGCACACTCACACGCACACACTCTTCACCTCTCGACTCCTACCCATTATTCTCCTCTTACGACAGGCAGGGACTTCTTGCCACGGCCGTGTTCTTATTTCTGCAAGCCGAACGGACACACACACACTCACACACACACACACACACATACACTCACACACGTACGCACACACGCACACACACACATACACTCTTCACCTCTCGACTCCTACCCATTATTCTCCTCTTACGACAGGCAGGGACTTCTTGCCACGGCCGTGTTCTTATATCTGCAAGCCGAACGGACACACACACACACGCACACACACACGAACACGCACACTCACACGCACACACTCTTCACCTCTCGACTCCTACCCATTATTCTCCTCTTACGACAGGCAGGGACTTCTTGCCACGGCCGTGTTCTTATCTCTGCAAGCCGAACGGACACACACATACACACACACTCACACACACACGCACACACGCACGCACACACGCACACACACATACACTCACACACACAAACACGCACATACGCACACACACATACATTCTTCACCTCTCGACTCCTACCTATTAGTCGTCTCTCGCGACAGGCAGGGTCTTCTTGCCTCGGCCGTATTCTCTTCTCTGCGAGCCGAATGGACACACACATACATACACATACAGACACACACTCACACACGCACAAACACACGCACACACACAGACACATACACTCTTCACCTCTCGACTCCTATTCATTAGTCGCCTCTTACGACAGGCAGGGACTTCTTGCCACAGCCGTGTTCTTATCTCTGGGAGCCGAACGGAC
>NW_027311887.1:2350000-2365000 GCF_040954645.1 Diabrotica undecimpunctata | reverse complement strand
CACGCACACACACATACACTCTTCACCTCTCGACTCCTACCTATTAGTCGCCTTTTACGATAGGCAGGGCCTTCTTGCCTCCGTCGTGTTCTTATCTCTGCAGGCCGAACTAACACACACACAAACTCACACACGCACACACACACGCACACACACATACACTCTTCACCTCTCGACTCCTACTTATTAGTCGCTCCTTACAAGCGGCAGGGCCTTTTTGCCTCGGCCCTATTCTTATCTCTGCATGCCAAACGGACACACAAACATACACACGCACGCACACACACACACACACATACACTTTTCACCTCTCGACTCCTACCCATTATTCTCCTCTTACGACAGACAGGGCCTTCTTACCACGGACGTATTCTTACCTCTGCGAGCCGAACGGACACACACACACACACACTCGCACACGCGCACGCACACACACACACACACTCACAAACATCAACACAGACGCACACGCACACACGCACGCTCACACGAACACACACATACACTCACACACACACACGCACACACACATGCACACACGCACACACACATACACGCTTCACCTCTCGACTCCTACCCATTAGTCGCCCGTTACGACATTCAGGGCCTTCTTGCCACGGCCGTATTTTTATCTCTGCGAGCCGAGCGGACACACACACAGTCACACACACATACATACACTATTCACCTCTCGACTCCTACCCATTAGTCGCCTTTTACGACTGGCATATCCTTCTTGCCTCTAGCGTATTCTAATCTCTGCGAGCCGAACGGACACTTACATACACACACACACTAACAAACGCACAAACACACACACACACGCACACACACATACACTCTTCACCTCTCGACTCCTACCCATTAGTCACCTCTTACGACAGGCATGGCATTCTTGCCACCGCTGCTTTCTTTTCTCTGCGAGCCGAAGGGACACACATACACACACAATCACAAACACACACACACGCACCCACACACGCACACACACATACACTAACACACACACACACGCACACACGCACACACACATACACTCTTCACCTCTCGATTCCTACCTATTAGTCGCCCCTTACAAGAGGCAGGGCCTTCTTGCCTTGGCCGTATTCTTATCTCTGCAAGCCTAACGGACACACACACATACACACACACACTCACACACGCAAACACACACGCACACACACACACAAACACTCTTCACCTCTCGACTCCTACCCATTAGCCGCTAATTACAACAAGCATGGCCTTCTTGTCACGGCCGTATTCTTATGTCTGCAAGCCGAACGGACACACAAACATACACACACACTTACACACGCACACACACGCACACACGCACACACACACATATACACTCTTCACCACTCGACTCTTACCTATTAGTCGCCTCTTACGACAGACAGGGCCTTCTTGCCACGGCCGTGTTCTCATCTCTGCGATCCTACTGGACACGCACACACTCACACACACAAATACACACACACTTACACACGCACACACACGCACATACGCACACACACACACACATACACTCTTCACCTCTCGACTCCTACCCATTAGTCACCGCTTACGACAGGCAGGGCCTTCTTGGCACGGACGTGTTCTTATCTCTGCGAGCCGACCGGACACACACACACTCACACACGCACACACACACGCACAAACGCACACACACACATACACTCTTCACCTCTCGACTCCTACCAATTAGTCGCCTCTTACGACAGGCATGGCCTTCTTGCCTCGGCCGTATTCTAATCTCTGCGAACCGAATGGACACACACATACATACGCACACACTTACACACGCACAAACACACACACACCCACACACGCACACACACACATACACTATTCACCTCTCGACTCCTACCTATTAGTCGCCCCATAAAAGAGGCAGGGCCTTCTTGCCTCGGCCGTATTCTTATTTCTGCAAGCCAAACAGACACACACACATACACACACAATTACACACGCACACACACGCACACGCCTCTTACGACAGGCAGGGACTTCTTGCCACGGCCGTGTTCTTATCTCTGCGAGCCGACTGGACACACACACTCACACACACAAATACACACACACACACATACACACACACACACTCACACACATACACGCACACACGCACGCATACACGCACACACACATACACTCACACACACACAAACACGCTCACACGCACACACACATACATTCTTCACCTCTCTAATCCTACCTATTAGTCGCCTCTCACGACAGGCAGGGCCTTCTTGCCTCGGCCGTGTTCTTATTTCTGCAAGACGAACGGACACACACACACATACTCACACACGCACACACGCACGCACACACGCACACACACATACACTCACACACACACAAACACGTACACACGCACACACACATACATTCTTCACCTCTTGACTCCTACCTATTAGTCGCCTCTTACGACAGGCAGGGCCTTCTTGCCTTGGCCGTGTTCTTATCTCTGCAAGCCGAACGGACACACACACATACTCACACACGCACACACACGCACACACGCACACACACACATACACTCTTCACCTCTCGACTCCTACTTATTAGTCGCCCATTACAAGAGGCAGGGTCTTCTTGCCACGGCTGTATTCTTATCTCTGCAAGCCGAACGGACACACACACAAATACACTCACACACGCACACACACACACTCACACACAGGTACACTCTTCAACTCGCGACTCCTACCCATTAGTTGCTCCTTACACCAGGCATGGCCTTCTTGCCACGGCCGTATTCGTACTTCTGCGAGCAGAAAAAACACGCACACACACACACACACACACACACACACACACACACATACACATACACACACACACGCGCGCACACACACACATACACTCTTTACCTCTCGACTCCTACCCATTAGTCGCTCCTTACAGCAGGCATGGCCTTCTTACCACGGCCGTATTCTTATCTCTGCGAGCCGAAGGGATACACACACACACACACAGTCACAAACATCCACACAGACGCACACGCACACACGCACGCTCACACGAACACACACCTACACTCACACACACACACATGCACACACGCACACACACACACATACACTCTTCACCTCTCGACTCCTACCTATTAGTCGCCTCTTACGATAGGCAGGGCCTTCTTGCCTCGGCCGTGTTCTTATCTCTGCAAGCCGAACGGACACACACACATACTCACACCCGCACACACACATGCACACACGCACACACACACACATACACTCTTCACCTCTCGACTCCTACCCATTATTCTCCTCTTACGACAGGCAGGGCCTTCTTGCCACGGCAAGAAGACGGCTCTGCGAGCCGACCGGACACACACACACTGACACACACACACTCACACATACACTCACACACACACACACACATGCACACACGCACACACACACATACACTCTTCACCTCTCGACTCCTACCTATTAGTCGCCTCTTACGATAGGCAGGGCCTTCTTGCCTCGGCCGTGTTCTTATCTCTGCAAGCCGAACGGACACACAGACATACTCACACCCGCACACACACATGCACACACGCACACACACAAATACACTCTTCACCTCTCGACTCCTACCTATTAGTCGCCTCTTACGATAGGCAGGGCCTTCTTGCCTCGGCCGTGTTCTTATCTCTGCAAGCCGAACGGACACACACACATACTCACACACGCACACACACATGCACACACGCACACACACACATACACTCTTCACCTCTCGACTCCTACCTATTAGTCGCCTTTTACGATAGGCAGGGCCTTCTTGCCTCCGTCGTGTTCTTATCTCTGCAGGCCGAACTAACACACAGACATACTCACACACGCACACACACACGCACACACACATACACTCTTCACCTCTCGACTCCTACTTATTAGTCGCTCCTTTCAAGCGGCAGGGCCTTTTTGCCTCGGCCGTATTCTGATCTCTGCATGCCAAACGGACACACAAACATACACACGCACGCACACACACACATATACACTCTTCACCTCTCGACTCCTACCCATTATTCTCCTCTTACGACAGGCATGGCCTTCTTGCCACGGACGTATTCTTATCTCTGCGAGCCGAACGGACACACACACACACACTCGCACACACACATACACATACACGCTTCACCTATCGACTCCTACCCATTAGTCGCCTCTTACGACATTCAGGGACTTTTTGCCACGGCCGTGTTCTTATCTCTGCGAGCCTAACGGACACACACACTCTCAAACACACACACGCACACACGCACACACGCACACGCACACACTTTCCACCTCTCGACTCCTATCCATTAGTCGCCTCTTAAGACAGGCAGGGACTTCTTGCCACGGCCGTATTTTTATCTCTGCAAGCCGAACGGATACACACACTCACACACTCACACACACACACGCACACACGCACACACACACACACAAATACACTCTTCACCTCTCGACTCCTACCCATTAGTCGCATTTTACGACTGGCATGTCCTTCTCGTCTCGACCGTATTCTAATCTCTGCGAGCCGTTACGGACACTTACATACATACACACACACTAACAAACGCACAAACACAAACACGCACACACACATACACTCTTCACCTCTCGACTCCTACCCATTAGTCACCTCTTACGACAGGCATGGCATTCTTGCCACCGCTGTTTTCTTTTCTCTGCGAGCCGAAGGGACACACATACACACACACACTCACAGACACACACACACACGCACACACGCACACACACACATACACACTTCACCTCTCGATTCCTACCTATTAGTCGCCCCTTACAAGAGGCAGGGCCTTCTTGCCTTGTCCGTATTCTTATCTCTGCAAGCCTAACGGATACACACACATACACACACACTCACACACGCAAACACACACGCACACACACACACACACACATACACTCTTCACCTCTCGACTCCTACCCATTAGCCGCTAATTACAACAAGCATGGCCTTCTTGTCACGGCCGTATTCTTATCTCTGCGAGCCGAAGGGACACACATACACACACACACTCACAGACACACACACACGCACGCACACACGCACACACACATACACTCTTCACCTCTCGATTTCTACCTATTAGTCACCCCTTACAAGAGGCAGGGCCTTCTTGCCTTGGCCATATTCTTGTCTCTGCAAGCCTAACGGACACACACACATACACACACACACTCACACACGCAAACACAAACGCACACACACACATACACTATTCACCTCTCGACTCCTACCTATTAGTCGCCACTTACGACAGGCAGGGCCTTCTTGCCCCGGCCGTATTCTTATCTCTGCAAGCTGAACGGACACACACTTACACACACAAGCACGCACACACGCACACACACACACACACACACGCACACACACACACACACAATTACACTCTTTACCTCTCGACTCCTACCCATTAGTCGCCTCTTACGACAAGCATGGCCTTCTTGCCACCGCTGTTTTCTTATCTCTGCGAGACGAAGGGACAGACACACACATACACACACACACGCACACACACACGCGCACAAACGCACGCATACATACATTTTTCACCTCTCGACTCCTACCCATTAGTCGCCCATTACGACAGGCATGGCCTTCTTGCCACCGCTGTTTTCTTATCTCTGCGAGCCGAAGGGACACACACATACACACACACTCACACACACACGCACGCACACATACACTCTTCACCTCTCGACTCCGACCCATTAGTCGCCTCTTACGACAGGCAGGGCCTTCTTGCCACGGCCGTGTTCTTATCCCTGCGAGCCAACCGGACACACACACTCACACACACACATACACACACACACACTCACACATGCACGCACACACGCACACACTTACACACGCATACACACACACACATACACTTTTCACCTCTCGACTCCTACCCATTAGTCACCTCTTACGACAGGCATGGCCTTCTTGAAACCGCTGATTTCTTATCTCTGCGAGCCGAAGGGACACACATACACATTCACACACACTCACACACACACGTACACATGCACGCACACATACACTCTTCACCTCTCGACTCCTACCAATTAGTCGCCCCTTACGACAGGCATGTCCTTCTTGCCACCGCTGTTTTCTTTTCTTTTCTTTTCTTTTCACACACACACACGCACACACACATACACTCTTCACCTCTCGACTCCTACCTATTAGTCGCCCCTTACAAGAGGCAGGGCCTTCTTGCCTCGGCCGTATTCTTATCTCTGCAAGCCAAACGGACACACACACATACTCACATACGCACACACACACGCACACACGCATACACACATACACTCTTCACCTCTCGTCTCCTACCTATTAGTCGCCCCTTACAAAAGGCAGGGTCTTCTTGGCTTGGCCGTATTCTCATCTCTGCAAGCCAAACGGACACACAAACATACACACACAATCACACACGCACACACACGCACACACACACATATACACTCTTCACCACTCGACTCCTACCCATTAGTCGCCTCTTACGACAGGCAGGGCCTTCTTGCCACGGCCGTGTTCTTATCTCTGCGAGCCTACTGGACACACACACACTCACACACAAAAATACACACACACACTCACACACGCACACACACGCACACACGCACATACACACACACATACACTCTTCACCTCTCGACTCCTACCCATTAGTCGCCTCTTACGACAGGCAGGGCCTTCTTGCCACGGCCGTGGTCTTATCTCTGCGAGCCGACAGGACACACACACACACTCACACAAGCACACACACGCACACACGCACACACACACACATACACTCTTCACCTCTCGACTTCTACCCATTAGTCACCGCTTACGACAGGCAGGGCCTTCTTGGCACGGACGTGTTCTTATCTCTGCGAGCCGACCGGACACACACACACTCACACACGCACACACACGCGCACACACGCACACACACACATACACTCTTCACCTCTCGACTCCTACCAATTAGTCGCCACTTACGACAGGCAGTTCCTTCTTGCCTCGGCCGTAAGCTTATCTCTGCAAGCCGAACGGACACACACACACTCACACACACACGCACGCACACACGCACACACACTCACACACACACAAATACACTCTTCACCTCTCGACTCCTACCCATTAGTCGCCTCTTACGACAGGCATGGCCTTCTTGCCTCGTCCGTATTCTAATCTCTGCGAGCCGAATTGACACACACATACATACACACACACTTACACACGCACAAACACACACACACCCACACACGCACACACACATACACTATTCACCTCTCGACTCCTACCTATTAGTCTCCCCATACAAGAGGCAGGGCCTTCTTGCCTCGGCCGTATTCTTATTTTTGCAAGCCAAACAGACACACACACATACACACACACTTACACACGCACACACACGCACACGCCTCTTACGACAGGCAGGGCATTCTTGCCACGGCCGTGTTCTTATTTCTGCAAGCCTAACGGACACACACACACACGCACACACAAACACACGCACACAGGCATACACGCACACACGCACACGCACACGCACACACTCTCCACCTCTCGACTCCTATCCATTAGTCGCCTCTTAAGACAGGCAGGGCCTTCTTGCCACAGACGTATTCCTATCTCTGCGAGCCGAACGGATACACACACACACATACACACACACGTACTCACACACACACGCACACACGCACACACACACACATACACTCTTCACCTCTCGACTCCTACCCATTAGTCGCCCTTTACGACTGGCATGGCCTTCTTGCCACGGCTGTTTTCTTATGTCTGCGAGCCGAAGGGACACACACACACATATACACACACACACACACACACACACACACATTCACAAACACACACACACACGCGCAAACACGCACGCACACACGCACACACACACGCACACACGCACGCACACACGCACACACGCACACACACACATACACTCTTCACCTCTCGACACCTACCTATTAGTCGCCTCTTACGATAGGCAGGGCCTTCTTGCCTCGGTCGTGATCTCATCTCTGCGAGCCGACCGGACACACACACACACTGACACACACACATACACACACACTCACACACGCACGCACACACGCACACACACACACACTCACAAACACACACACACACGCGCAAACACGCACGCACACACGCACACACACACGCACACACGCACGCACACACGCACACACATACACTTACACACGCACACACACACGCACACACGCACACACACACATACACTCTTCACCTCTCGACTCCTACCCATTATTCTCCTCATACGACAGGCAGGGACTTCTTGCCACGGCCGTGTTCTTATCTCTGCAAGCCAAACGGACACAC
This sequence comes from Diabrotica undecimpunctata, assembly GCF_040954645.1. NCBI lineage: Eukaryota > Metazoa > Arthropoda > Insecta > Coleoptera > Chrysomelidae > Diabrotica > Diabrotica undecimpunctata. Next base: position 2,356,639 of record NW_027311887.1, on the reverse strand, counting down.
ACAAACACACGCACACACACACACACGCACACGCACACGCACACGCACACGCACACACTCTCCACCTCTCGACTCCTATCCATTAGTCGCCTCTTACGACAGGCATGGCCTTCTTGCCACCGCTTTTTTCTTATCTCTGCGAGCGAAGGGACACACACACACACACACATACACACACACACTCACACACACACACGCACACACGCACGCACAAACGCACACACACATACACTCACACACACACAAACACGCACACACGCACACACACATACATTCTTCACTTCTCTAATCCTACCTATTAGTCGCCTCTCACGACAGGCAGGGCCTTCTTGCCTCGGCCGTGTTCTTATCTCTGCAAGCCGAACGGACACACACACATACTCACACACGCACACACACACGCACACACGCACACACACATACACTCTTCACCTCTCGACTCCTACCTATTAGCTGCCTCTTACGTTAGGCAGGGCCTTCTTGCCTCGGTCGTGTTCTTATTTCTGCAAGCCGAACTAACACACACACATACTCACACACGCACACACGTACGCACACACGCACACACACATACACTCACACACACACAAACACGCACACACGCACACACACATACACTCTTCACCTCTCGACTCCGACTTATTAGTCGCCCATTACAAGAGGCAGGGCCTTCTTGCCTTGGCCGTATTCTTATCTCTGCAAGCCAAACAAACACACACACATACACACACACATACACACACACTTACACACGCACACACACGCACACGCTCACGCACGCACTCTCCACCTCTCGATTCCTATCCATTAGTCGCCTCTAAAGACAGGCAGGGCCTTCTTGCCACGGACGTATACCTATCTTAGCGAGCCGAACGGACACACACACACACTTGCACACATACACACACACACATACACGCTTCACCTATCGACTACTACCCATTAGTCGCTCCTTACAGCAAGCATGGCCTTCCTGCCACGGACGTATTCTTATCTCTGCGAGCCGAAGGGATACACACACACATACACACACATACACAGACACACACATACACACACACATACTCACACACGCACGCACACACGCACACACACATACACTGACACACACACAAACACGCACACACGCACACACACATACATTCTTCACCTCTCGAATCCTACCTATTAGTCGCCTCTTACGATAGGCAGGGCCTTCTTGCCTCGGTCGTGCTTTTATCTCTGCAAGCCGAACGGACACACACACACATACACACACACTCTCACACGCACTCACACGCACATACGCACACACATATACACTCTTCACCACTCGACTCCTACCCATTAGTCGCCTCTTACGACAGGCAGGGCCTTCTTGCCACGGCCGTGTTCTTATCTCTGCGAGCCGACTGGACACACACACTCACACACACAAATACACACACACACTCACACACGCACACACACGCACACACGCACACTCACACACACATACACTCTTCACCTCTCGACTCCTACCCATTAGTCGCCTCTTACGACAGGCAGGGCCTTCTTGCCACGGCCGTGTTCTTATCTCTGCGAGCCGACTGGACACACACACACTCACACACACAAATACACACACACACTCACACACGCACACACACGCACACTCACACACACATACACTCTACACCTCTCGACTCCTACCCATTAGTCGCCTCTTACGACAGGCAGGGCCTTCTTGCCACGGCCGTGTTCTTATCTCTGCGAGCCGACCGGGCCCACTCACACACTCACACACGCACACACACAAACACACGCACTTACACACATACACTCTTCACCTCTCGACTCCTACGCATTAGTCGCCGCTTACGACAGGCAGGGCCTTCTTGGCACGGACGTTTCCTTATCACTGCGAGCCGACAGGACACACACACTCACACACGCACATACACGCACACACACACATACACTCTTCACCTCTCGACTCCTCCCCATTAGTCGCCTCTTACGACAGGCAAGGCCTTCTTGCCTCGGCCGTATTCTTATCTCTGCAAGCCGAACGGACACATACACACTCACACACACAAGCACGCACACACGCACACACACGCACACACACAAAAACACTTTTCACCTCTCGACTCCTACCCATTAGTTGCCTCTTACGACAGGCATGGCCTTCTTGCCTCGGCCGTATTCTAATCTCTGCGAGCCGAATGGACACACACATACATACACACACACACTTACACACGCACAAACACACACACACCCACACACGCACACACACACACACATACACTATTCACCTTTCGACTCCTACCTATTCACACACACACACACACACGCACACGCACACGCACACGCACACACTCTCCACCTCTCGACTCCTATCCATTAGTCGCCTCTTACGACAGGCATGGCCTTCTTGCCACCGCTTTTTTCTTATCTCTGCGAGCGAAGGGACACACACACACACACACATACACACACACACTCACACACACACACGCACACACGCACGCACACACGCACACACACATACACTCACACACACACAAACACGCACACACGCACACACACATACATTCTTCACTTCTCTAATCCTACCTATTAGTCGCCTCTCACGACAGGCAGGGCCTTCTTGCCTCGGCCGTGTTCTTATCTCTGCAAGCCGAACGGACACACACACATACTCACACACGCACACACACACGCACACACGCACACACACATACACTCTTCACCTCACGACTCCTACCTATTAGCTGCCTCTTACGTTAGGCAGGGCCTTCTTGCCTCGGTCGTGTTCTTATTTCTGCAAGCCGAACTAACACACACACATACTCACACATGCACACACGTACACACACACGCACACACACATACACTCACACACACACAAACACGCACACACGCACACACACATACACTCTTCACCTCTCGACTCCGACTTATTAGTCGCCCATTACAAGAGGCAGGGCCTTCTTGCCTTGGCCGTATTCTTATCTCTGCAAGCCAAACAGACACACACACATACAAACACACATACACACACACTTACACACGCACACACACGCACACGCTCACGCACGCACTCTCCACCTCTCGATTCCTATCCATTAGTCGCCTCTTAAGACAGGCAGGGCCTTCTTGCCACGGACGTATACCTATCTTAGCGAGCCGAACGGACACACACACACACACTTGCACACATACACACACACACATACACGCTTCACCTATCGACTACTACCCATTAGTCGCTCCTTACAGCAAGCATGGCCTTCCTGCCACGGACGTATTCTTATCTCTGCGAGCCGAAGGGATACACACACACATACACACACATACACACACACACATACACACACACACATACTCACACACGCACGCACACACGCACACACACATACACTGACACACATACAAACACGCACACACGCACACACACATACATTCTTCACCTCTCGAATCCTACCTATTAGTCGCCTCTTACGATAGGCAGGGCCTTCTTGCCTCGGTCGTGCTCTTATCTCTGCAAGCCGAACGGACACACACACACATACACACACACTCTCACACGCACTCACACGCACATACGCACACACATATACACTCTTCACCACTCGACTCCTACCCATTAGTCGCCTCTTACGACAGGCAGGGCCTTCTTGCCACAACCGTGTTCTTATCTCTGCGAGCCGACTGGACACACACACTCACACACACAAATACACACACACACACTCACACACGCACACACACGCACACACGCACACTCACACACACATACACTCTTCACCTCTCGACTCCTACCCATTAGTCGCCTCTTACGACAGGCAGGGCCTTCTTGCCACGGCCGTGTTCTTATCTCTGCGAGCCGACTGGACACACACACACTCACACACACAAATACACACACACACTCACACACGCACACACACGCACACTCACACACACATACACTCTACACCTCTCGACTCCTACCCATTAGTCGCCTCTTACGACAGGCAGGGCCTTCTTGCCACGGCCGTGTTCTTATCTCTGCGAGCCGACCGGGCACACTCACACACTCACACACGCACACACACAAACACACGCACTTACACACATACACTCTTCACCTCTCGACTCCTACGCATTAGTCGCCGCTTACGACAGGCAGGGCCTTCTTGGCACGGACGTTTCCTTATCACTGCGAGCCGACAGGACACACACACTCACACACGCACACACACGCACACACACGCACACACACATACACTCTTCACCTCTCGACTCCTCCCCATTAGTCGCCTCTTACGACAGGCAAGGCCTTCTTGCCTCGGCCGTATTCTTATCTCTGCAAGCCGAACGGACACATACACACTCACACACACAAGCACGCACACACGCACACACACGCACACACACAAAAACACTTTTCACCTCTCGACTCCTACCCATTAGTTGCCTCTTACGACAGGCATGGCCTTCTTGCCTCGGCCGTATTCTAATCTCTGCGAGCCGAATGGACACACACATACATACACACACACACTTACACACGCACAAACACACACACACCCACACACGCACACACACACACACACATACACTATTCACCTTTCGACTCCTACCTATTAGTCGCCCCTTACAAGAGAGAGGGCCTTCTTGCCTCGGCCGTATTCTTATCTCTGCAAGCCAAACAGACACACACACATACACACAGACTTACACACGCACACAGACGCACACACGCACACACACACATACACTCTTCACCTCTCGACTCCTACCAATTAGTCGCCAATTACGACAGGCAGGGCCTTCTTGCCTCGGCCGTATTCTTATCTCTGCAAGCCGAACGGACACACACACACTCACACACACACTCACACACACACGCACGCACACACGCACACACACGCACACACACACACACACAAATACACTCTTCACCTCTCGACTCCTACCCATTAGTCGCGACTTACGACAGGCAGGGCCTTCTTGCCTCGGCCGTATTCTTATCTCTGCAAGCCGAACGGACACACACACACTCAAACACAGACGCACGCACACACGCACATACACGCACACACGCACACACACACATGCACTCTTCACCTCTCGACTCCTACCAATTAGTCGCCACTTACGACAGGCAGGGCCTTCTTGCCTCGGCCGTATTCTTATCTCTGCAAGCCGAACGGACACACACACACTCACACACATACGCACGCTCACACGCACACACACGCACACACGCACACACACACATACACTCTTCACCTCTCGACTCCTACCTATTAGTCGCCTCTTACGATAGGCAGGGCCTTCTTGCCTCGGTTGTGCTCTTATCTCTGCAAGCCGAACTAACACACACACATACTCACACACGCACACACGCATACACACATACACTCTTCACCTCTCGACTCCTACTTATTAGTCGCCCCTTACAAGAGGCAGGACCTTCTTGCCTCGGCCGTATTCTTATCTCTGCAAGCCAAACAGACACACACACATACACACACACACGCACACACACGCACACACGCACACACACACACACATACACTCTTCACCTCTCGACTCCTACCCATTAGTCGCCTCTTAACGACAGGCAGTGCCTTCTTGCCACGGCCGTGTTCTCATCTCTGCGAGCCGACCGGACACACACATACACACACACACTTACACACGCACGCACACACGTACATACACTCTTCACCTCTCGACTCCTACCCATTATTCTCCTCTTACGACAGGCAGGGACTTCTTGCCACGGCCGTGTTCTTATCTCTGCAAGCCAAACGGACACACACACACGCACACACACACACACGCACACGCACCCGCACACGCACACACTCTCCACCTCTCGACTCCTATCCATTAGTCGCCTCTTACGACAGGCATGACCTTCTTGCCACCGCTTTTTTCTTATCTCTGCGAGCGAAGGGACACACACACACATACACACACACACTCACACACACATGCACACACGCACGCACACACGCACACACACATACACTCACACACACACAAACACGCACATACGCACACACATACATTCTTCACCTCTCTAATCCTACCTATTAGTCGCCTCTCACGACAGGCAGGGCCTTCTTGCCTCGGCCGTATTCTTATCTCTGCAAGCCAAACAGACACACACACATACACACACACTTACACACGCACACACATGCACACACGCACACACACACACACACACACACAAATACACTCTTCACCTCTCGACTCCTACCCATTAGTCGCCACTTACGACAGGCAGGGCCTTCTTGCCTCGGCCGTATTCTTATCTCTGCAAGCCAAACGGACGCACACACTCACACACACACGCACGCACACAAATACACACGCACACACGCACACACACACACACATACACTCTTCACCTCTCGACTCCTACCAATTAGTCGCCACTTACGACAGGCAGGGCCTTCTTGCCTCGGCCGTATTCTTATCTCTGCAAGCCGAACGGACACACACACACACTCACACACACACGCACTCTCACACGCACACACACGCACACACGCACACACACACATACACTCTTCACCTCTCGACTCCTACCTATTAGTCGCCTCTTACGATAGGCAGGGCCTTCTTGCCTCGGTTGTGCTCTTATCTCTGCAAGCCGAACTAACAAACACA
>NW_027311887.1:2342500-2345000 GCF_040954645.1 Diabrotica undecimpunctata | reverse complement strand
CTTGCCTCGGTTGTGCTCTTATCTCTGCAAGCCGAACTAACAAACACACATACTCACACACGCACACACGCACACACGCATACACACATACACTCTTCACCTCTCGACTCCTACTTATTAGTCGCCCCTTACAAGAGGCAGGGCCTTCTTGCCTCGGCCGTATTCTTATCTCTGCAAGCCAAACAGACACAAACATATACACACACACACACGCACACACACGCACACACGCACACACACACACATACACTCTTCACCTCTCGACTCCTACCCATTAGTTGCGTCTTAACGACAGGCAGTGCCTTCTTGCCACGGCCGTGTTCTCATCTCTGCGAGCCGACCGGACACACACACACACTGACACACACACATACACACACACACTCACACACGCACGCACACACGCACACACACATACACTCTTCACCTCTCGACTCCTACCCATTATTCTCCTCTTACGACAGGCAAGGACTTCTTGCCACGGCCGTGTTTTTATCTCTGCAAGCCAAACGGACACACACACACACACGCACACACACACACACGCACACGCACACGCACACGCACACGCACACACTTTCCACCTCTCGACTCCTATCCATTAGTCGCCTCTTACGACAGGCATGGCCTTCTTGCCACCGCTTTTTTCTTATCTCTGCGAGCGAAGGGACACACACACACACACATACACACACACACTCACACACACACACGCACATACGCACGCTCACACGCACACACACATACATTCTTCACCTCTCTAATCCTACCTATTAGTCGCCTCTTACCACAGGCAGGGCCTTCTTGCCTTGGGGGTGTTCTTATCTCTGCAAGCCGAACGGACACACACACATACTCACACACTCACACACACACGCACACACGCACACACACACATACACTCTTCACCTCTCGACTCCTACCTATTAGTCGCCTATTACGATAGGCAGGGCCTGCTTGCCTCGGTCGTGTTCTTATTTCTGCAAGCCGAACTAATACACACACATACTCACACACGCACACACACACGCACACACGCACACACACACACACATACACTCTTCACCTCTCGACTCCTACTTATTAGTCGCCCATTACAAGAGGCAGGGCCTTCTTGCCTCTGCCGTATTTTTATCTCTGCAAGCCAAACAGACACACACACATACACACACACTTACACACGCACCCACACGCACACGCACACGCACACACTCTCCACCTCTCGACTCCTATCCATTAGTCGCCTCTTAAGACAGGCAGGGCCTTCTTGCCACGGACGTATACCTATCTCTGCGAGCCGAACGGACACACACACACACACTTGCACACATACACACATACACGCTTCACCTCTCGACTCCTACTCATTAGTCGCTCCTTACAGCAAGCATGGCCTTCTTGCCACGGACGTATTCTTATCTCTGCGAGCCGAAGGGATACACACACACATACACACACACACACGCACACACGCACACACACACATACACTCTTCACCTCTTGACTCCTACCTATTAGTCGCCTCTTACGATAGGCAGGGCCTTCTTGCCTCGGTCGTGCTCTTATCTCTGCAAGCCGAACGGACACACACACACATACACACACACTCTCACACGCACACACACGCACATACGCACACACATATACACTCTTCACCACTCGACTCCTACCCATTAGTCGCCTCTTACGACAGGCAGGGCCTTCTTGCCACGGCCGTGTTCGTATCTCTGCGAGCCGACTGGACACACACACTCACACACACAAATACACACACACACTCACACATGCACACACACGCACACACGCACACTCACACACACATACACTCTTCAACTCTCGACTCCTACCCATTAGTCGCCTCTTACGACAGGCAGGGCCTTCTTGCCACGGCCGTGTTCTTATCTCTGCGAGCCGACTGGACACACACACACTCACACACACAAATACACACACACACTCACACACACACACACACGCACACTCACACACACATACACTCTTCACCTCTCGACTCCTACCCATTAGTCGCCTCTTACGAAAGGCAGGGCCTTCTTGCCACGGCCGTGTTCTTATCTCTGAGAGCCGACTGGACACACACACACACTCACACACGCACACACACGCACACACGCACTTACACACATACACTCTTCACCACTCGACTCCTACGCATTAGTCGCCGCTTACGACAGGCAGGGCCTTCTTGGCACGGACGTGTCCTTATCACTGCGAGCCGACCGGACACACACACTCACACACGCACACACGCGCACACACGCACACACACACACACACATACACTTTTCACCTCTCGACTCCTACCCATTATTCTCCTATTACGACAGGCAGGGACTTCTTGCCACGGCCGTGTTCTTATCTCTGCAAGCCGAACGGACACACACACATACTCACACACGCACACACACACGCACACACGTACACACACACATACACTCTTCACCTCTCGACTCCTACCCATTAGTCGCCTCTTACGACAGGC
>NW_027311887.1:2302500-2337500 GCF_040954645.1 Diabrotica undecimpunctata | reverse complement strand
TACACACACACACTCACACATGCACACACACGCACACACGCACACTCACACACACATACACTCTTCAACTCTCGACTCCTACCCATTAGTCGCCTCTTACGACAGGCAGGGCCTTCTTGCCACGGCCGTGTTCTTATCTCTGCGAGCCGACTGGACACACACACACTCACACACACAAATACACACACACACTCACACACGCACACACACGCACACTCACACACACATACACTCTTCACCTCTCGACTCCTACCCATAAGTCGCCTCTTACGAAAGGCAGGGCCTTCTTGCCACGGCCGTGTTCTTATCTCTGAGAGCCGACTGGACACACACACACACTCACACACGCACACACACGCACACACGCACTTACACACATACACTCTTCACCACTCGACTCCTACGCATTAGTCGCCGCTTACGACAGGCAGGGCCTTCTTGGCACGGACCTGTCCTTATCACTGCGAGCCGACCGGACACACACACTCACACACGCACACACACTCACACACGCACACACACGCACACACGTACACACACACATACACTCTTCACCTCTCGACTTCTACCCATTAGCCGCCTCTTAAGACAGGTAGGGCCTTCTTGCCACGGCCGTAATCTTATCTCTGCGAGCCGAGCGGACAAACACACACACTCACACACACACACACACATACACTCTTCACCTCTCGACCCCTACCTTTTAGTCGCCTCTTACGAGAGGCAGGGCCTTCTTGCCCCGGCCGTATTCATATCTCTGCAAGCCGAACGGACACACACACTCATACACACACACTCACACACGCACAAACACACATACACGCACACACGCACACACACATACACTCTTCACCTCTCGACTCCTACCCATTATTCTCCTCTTACGACAGGCAGGGACTTCTTGCCACGGCCGTGTTTTTATCTCTGCAAGCCAAACGGACACACACACACACGCACACACACACACACGCACACGCACACGCACACGCACACACTCTCTACCTCTCGACTCCTATCCATTAGTCCTCTCTTACGACAGGCATGGCCTTCTTGCCACCGCTTTTTTCTTATCTCTGCGAGCGAAGGGACACACACACACACATACACACACACACTCACACACACACACGCACATACGCACGCACACACGTACACACACATACATTCTTCACCTCTCTAATCCTACCTATTAGTCGCCTCTCACGACAGGCAGGGCCTTCTTGCCTCGGCCGTGTTCTTATTTCTGCAAGACGAACGGACACACACACATACTCACACACTCACACACACACGCACACACGCACACACACACATACACTCTTCACCTCTCTACTCCTACCTATTAGTCGCCTATTACGATAGGCAGGGCCTGCTTGCCTCGGTCGTGTTCTTATTTCTGCAAGCCGAACTAATACACACATACTCACACACGCACACACACACACGCACACACGCACACACACACACATACACTCTTCACCTTTCGACTCCTACTTATTAGTCGCCCATTACAAGAGGCAGGGCCTTCTTGCCTCTGCCGTATTTTTATCTCTGCAAGCCAAACAGACACACACACATACACACACACTTACACACGCACCCACACGCACACACTCTCCACCTCTCGACTCCTATCCATTAGTCGCCTCTTAAGACAGGCAGGGCCTTCTTGCCACAAACGTATACCTATCTCTGCGAGCCGAACGGACACACACACACACACACTTGCACACATACACACACACACACATACACGCTTCACCTCTCGACTCCTACCCCTTAGTCGCTCCTTACAGCAAGCATGGCCTTCTTGCCACGGACGTATTCTTATCTCTGCGAGCCGAAGGGATACACACACACACATACACACACACACACACGCACACACGCACACACACACATACACTCTTCACCTCTTGACTCCTACCTATTAGTCGCCTCTTACGATAGGCAGGGCCTTCTTGCCTCGGTCGTGCTCTTATCTCTGCAAGCCGAACGGACACACACACTCACACACAAATACACACACACACTCACACATGCACACACACGCACACACGCACACTCACACACACATACACTCTTCACCTCTCGACTCCTACCCATTAGTCGCCTCTTACGACAGGCAGGGCCTTCTTGCCACGGCCGTGTTCGTATCTCTGCGAGCCGACTGGACACACACACTCACACACACAAATACACACATACACTCACACATGCACACACACGCACACACGCACACTTACACACACATACACTCTTCACCTCTCGACTCCTACCCATTAGTCGCCTCTTACGACAGGCAGGGCCTTCTTGCCACGGCCGTGTTCGTATCTCTGCGAGCCGACTGGACACACACACTCACACACACAAATACACTCACACACTCACACATGCACACACACGCACACACGCACACTCACACACACATACACTCTTCACCTCTCGACTTCTACCCATTAGTCGCCTCTTACGACAGGCAGGGCCTTCTTGCCACGGCCGTGTTCTTATCTCTGCGAGCCGACTGGACACACACACACTCACACACACAAATACACACACACACTCACACACGCACACACACGCACACTCACACACACATACACTCTTCACCACTCGACTCCTACCCATTAGTCGCCTCTTACGACAGGCAGGGCCTTCTTGCCACGGCCGTGTTCTCATTTCAGCGAGCTGACCGGACACACACACACACGCACACACAAACACACGCACACAGGCACAAACGCACACACGCAAACGCACACGCACGCGCACACACTCTCCACCTCTCGAGTCCTATCCATTAGTCGCCTCTTAAGACAGGCAGAGCCTTCTTGCAACGAACGCATTCTTATCTCTGCGAGCCGAAAGGACACACACACACACTCACACACAAACACACACACGCAAGCACACATACACTATTCACCTCTCGACTTCGGCCCATTATTCTCCTCTTACGACAGGCAGGGACTTCTTGCCACGGCCGTGTTCTTATCTCTGCAAGCCGAACGGACACACACACACGCACACACAAACACACACACACACGCACACACGCACACACACGCACCAATGCACACGCACACGCACACGCACACACTCTCCACCTCTCGACTCCTATCCATTAGCCGCCTCTTAAGACAGGTAGGGCCTTCTTGCCACGGCCGTAATCTTATCTCTGCGAGCCGAGCGGACAAACACATACACTCTTCACCTCTCGACCCCTACCTTTTAGTCGCCTCTTACGAGAGGCAGGGCCTTCTTGCCCCGGCCGTATTCATATCTCTGCAAGCCGAACGGACACACACACTCATACACACACACTCACACACGCACAAACACACATACACGCACACACGCACACACACATACACTCTTCACCTCTCGACTCCTACCCATTATTCTCCTCTTACGACAGGCAGGGACTACTTGCCACGGCCGTGTTTTTATCTCTGCAAGCCAAACGGACACACACACACACGCACACACACACACACACGCACACGCACACGCACACGCACACACTCTCTACCTCTCGACTCCTATCCATTAGTCGCCTCTTACGACAGGCATGGCCTTCTTGCCACCGCTTTTTTCTTATCTCTGCGAGCGAAGGGACACACACACACACATACACACACACACTCACACACACACACGCACATACGCACGCACACACGTACACACACATACATTCTTCACCTCTCTAATCCTACCTATTAGTCGCCTCTCACGACAGGCAGGGCCTTCTTGCCTCGGCCGTGTTCTTATTTCTGCAAGACGAACGGACACACACACATACTCACACACTCACACACACACGCACACACGCACACACACACATACACTCTTCACCTCTCTACTCCTACCTATTAGTCGCCTATTACGATAGGCAGGGCCTGCTTGCCTCGGTCGTGTTCTTATTTCTGCAAGCCGAACTAATACACACACATACTCACACACGCACACACACACACGCACACACGCACACACACACACATACACTCTTCACCTTTCGACTCCTACTTATTAGTCGCCCATTACAAGAGGCAGGGCCTTCTTGCCTCTGCCGTATTTTTATCTCTGCAAGCCAAACAGACACACACACATACACACACACTTACACACGCACCCACACGCACACACTCTCCACCTCTCGACTCCTATCCATTAGTCGCCTCTTAAGACAGGCAGGGCCTTCTTGCCACAAACGTATACCTATCTCTGCGAGCCGAACGGACACACACACACACACACTTGCACACATACACACACACACACATACACGCTTCACCTCTCGACTCCTACCCCTTAGTCGCTCCTTACAGCAAGCATGGCCTTCTTGCCACGGACGTATTCTTATTTCTGCGAGCCGAAGGGATACACACACACACACATACACACACACACACACACACACGCACACACGCACACACACACATACACTCTTCACCTCTTGACTCCTACCTATTAGTCGCCTCTTACGATAGGCAGGGCCTTCTTGCCTCGGTCGTGCTCTTATCTCTGCAAGCCGAACGGATACACACACTCACACACAAATACACACACACACTCACACATGCACACACACGCACACACGCACACTCACACACACATACACTCTTCACCTCTCGACTCCTACCCATTAGTCGCCTCTTACGACAGGCAGGGCCTTCTTGCCACGGCCGTGTTCGTATCTCTGCGAGCCGACTGGACACACACACTCACACACACAAATACACACATACACTCACACATGCACACACACGCACACACGCACACTTACACACACATACACTCTTCACCTCTCGACTCCTACCCATTAGTCGCCTCTTACGACAGGCAGGGCCTTCTTGCCACGGACGTGTTCGTATCTCTGCGAGCCGACTGGACACACACACTCACACACACAAATACACTCACACACTCACACATGCACACACACGCACACACGCACACTCACACACACATACACTCTTCACCTCTCGACTCCTACCCATTAGTCGCCTCTTACGAAAGGCAGGGCCTTCTTGCCACGGCCGTGTTCTTATCTCTGCGAGCCGACTGGACACACACACACTCACACACACAAATACACACACACACTCACACACGCACACACACGCACACTCACACACACATACACTCTTCACCTTTCGACTCCTACCCATTAGTCGCCTCTTACGAAAGGCAGGGCCTTCTTGCCACGGCCGTGTTCTTATCTCTGAGAGCCGACTGGACACACACACACTGACACACGCACACACACGCACAAACGCACTTACACACATACACTCTTCACCTCTCGACTCCTACGCATTAGTCGCCGCTTACGACAGGCAGGGCCTTCTTGGCACGGACGTGTCCTTATCACTGCGAGCCGACCGGACACACACACTCACACACGCACACACACACGCACACACGCACACACACACGTACACTCTTCACCTCTCGACCCCTACCTTTTAGTCGCCTCTTACGAGAGGCAGGGCCTTCTTGCCCCGGCCGTATTCATATCTCTGCAAGCCGAACGGACACACACACTCATACACACACACTCACACACGCACAAACACACATACACGCACACACGCACACACACATACACTCTTCACCTCTCGACTCCTACCTATTAGTCGCCTCTTACGATAGGCAGGGCCTTCTTGCCTCGGTTGTGCTCTTATCTCTGCAAGCCGAACTAACAAACACACATACTCACACACGCACACACGCACACACGCATACACACATACACTCTTCACCTCTCGACTCCTACTTATTAGTCGCCCCTTACAAGAGGCAGGGCCTTCTTGCCTCGGCCGTATTCTTATCTCTGCAAGCCAAACAGACACAAACATATACACACACACACACGCACACACACGCACGCACGCACACACACACACATACACTCTTCACCTCTCGACTCCTACCCGTTAGTTGCCTCTTAACGACAGGCAGTGCCTTCTTGCCACGGCCGTGTTCTCATCTCTGCGAGCCGACCGGACACACACACACACTGACACACACACATACACACACACACTCACACACGCACGCACACACGCACACACACATACACTCTTCACCTCTCGACTCCTACCCATTATTCTCCTCTTACGACAGGCAGCGACTTCTTGCCACGGCCGTGTTTTTATCTCTGCAAGCCAAACGGACACACACACACACGCACACACACACACACGCACACACTCTCTACCTCTCGACTCCTATCCATTAGTCGCCTCTTACGACAGGCATGGCCTTCTTGCCACCGCTTTTTTCTTATCTCTGCGAGCGAAGGGACACACACACACACATACACACACACACTCACACACACACACGCACATACGCACGCACACACGTACACACACATACATTCTTCACCTCTCTAATCCTACCTATTAGTCGCCTCTCACGACAGGCAGGGCCTTCTTGCCTCGGCCTAGTTCTTATTTCTGCAAGACGAACGGACACACACACATACTCACACACTCACACACACACGCACACACGCACACACACACATACACTCTTCACCTCTCTACTCCTACCTATTAGTCGCCTATTACGATAGGCAGGGCCTGCTTGCCTCGGTCGTGTTCTTATTTCTGCAAGCCGAACTAATACACACACATACTCACACACGCACACACACACACGCACACACGCACACACACACACATACACTCTTCACCTTTCGACTCCTACTTATTAGTCGCCCATTACAAGAGGCAGGGCCTTCTTGCCTCTGCCGTATTTTTATCTCTGCAAGCCAAACAGACACACACACATACACACACACTTACACACGCACCCACACGCACACACTCTCCACCTCTCGACTCCTATCCATTAGTCGCCTCTTAAGACAGGCAGGGCCTTCTTGCCACAAACGTATACCTATCTCTGCGAGCCGAACGGACACACACACACACACTTGCACACATACACACACACACATACACTCTTCACCTCTCGACTCCTACCCATTAGTCGCCTCTTACGACAGGCAGGGCCTTCTTGCCACGGCCGTGTTCGTATCTCTGCGAGCCGACTGGACACACACACTCACACACACAAATACACACATACACTCACACATGCACACACACGCACACACGCACACTCACACACACATACACTCTTCACCTCTCGACTCCTACCCATTAGTCGCCTCTTACGACAGGCAGGGCCTTCTTGCCACGGCCGTGTTCGTATCTCTGCGAGCCGACTGGACACACACACTCACACACACAAATACACTCACACACTCACACATGCACACACACGCACACACGCACACTCACACACACATACACTCTTCACCTCTCGACTTCTACCCATTAGTCGCCTCTTACGACAGGCAGGGCCTTCTTGCCACGGCCGTGTTCTTATCTCTGCGAGCCGACTGGACACACACACACTCACACACACAAATACACACACACACTCACACACGCACACACACGCACACTCACACACACATACACTCTTCACCACTCGACTCCTACCCATTAGTCGCCTCTTACGACAGGCAGGGCCTTCTTGCCACGGCCGTGTTCGTATCTCTGCGAGCCGACTGGACACACACACTCACACACACAAATACACACACACACACACTCACACATGCACACACACGCACACACGCACACTCACACACACATACACTCCTCACCTCTCGACTCCTACCCATTAGTCGCCTCTTACGACAGGCAGGGCCTTCTTGCCACGGCCGTGTTCTTATCTCTGCGAGCCGACTGGACACACACACACTCACACACACAAATACACACACACACTCACACACGCACACACACGCACACTCACACACACATACACTCTTCACCTCTCGACTCCTACCCATTAGTCGCCTCTTACGAAAGGCAGGGCCTTCTTGCCACGGCCGTGTTCTTATCTCTGAGAGCCGACTGGACACACACACACTCACACACGCACACACAAGCACACACGCACTTACACACATACACTCTTCACCTCTCGACTCCTACGCATTAGTCGCCGCTTACGACAGGCAGGGCCTTCTTGGCACGGACGTGTCCTTATCACTGCGAGCCGACCGGACACACACACTCACACACGCACACACACACGCACACACGCACACACACACGTACACTCTTCACCTCTCGACTCCTACCCATTAGTTGCCTCTTACGACAGGCAGGCCTTCTTGCCTCGGCCGTATTCTAATCTCTGCGAGCCGAATGGACACGCATACATACACACACACACTTACACACGCACAAACACACACACACCCACACACGCACACACACACACACATACACTCTTCACCTCTCGACTCCTACCAATTAGTCGCCACTTACGACAGGCAGGGCCCTCTTGCCTTGACCGTATTCTTATCTCTGCAAGCCGAACGGACACATACACACTCACACACACAAGCACGCACACACGCACACACACGCACACACACAAAAACACTTTTCACCTCTCGACTCCTACCAATTAGTCGCCACTTACGACAGGCAGGGCATTCTTGCCTCGGCCGTATTCTTATCTCTGCAAGCCGAACGGACATATACACACTCACACACACACGCACGCACACACGCACACACACGCACACACACACACAAATACATTCTTCACCTCTCGACTCCTACCCATTAGTCGCCTCTTACGACAGGCATTGCCTTGTTGCCTCGGCCGTATTCTAATCTCTGCGAGCCGAATGGACACACACAAACATACACACACACACTTACACACGCACAAACACACACACACCCACACACGCACACACTCACGTACTCTCTTCACCTCTCGACTCCTACCCATTAGTCGCCTCTTACGACAGGCAGGGACTTCTTGCCACGGCCGTGTTCTTATCTCTGCAAGCCAAACGGACACACACACACGCACACACAAACACACGCACACAGGCACACACGCACACACGCACACACGCACACGCACACATTCTCCACCTCTCGATTCCTATCCATTAGTCGCCTCTTAAGACAGGCAGGGCCTTCTTGCCACGGACGTATTCTTATCTCTGCGAGCCGAAAGGACACACACACACACACGCACACACAAACACACGCACACAGGCACACACGCACACACGCACACGTACACGCACACGCACACACTCTCCACCTCTCGACTAATATCCATTAGTCGCCTCTTAAGACAGGCAGGGCGTTCTTGCCTCGGCCGTATTCTTATCTCTGCAAGCCAAACGGACACACACACACACACATACACACACATACTCACACACGCACAAACACACGCACACACACAAAGACACATACACTCTTCACCTCTCGACTCCTATTCATTAGTCGCCTCGTACGACAGGCAGGGACTTCTTGCCACGGATGTGTTCTTATCTTTGCGAGCCGAACGGACACACACACATACACACACACGCACACACACACGCACACACGCACCCACACACATACTCTCTTCACCTCTCGACTCCTACTTATTAGTCGCCCACTCTTCACATCTCGACTCCTACCCATTAGTCGCCCGGTACGATTTGCATCGCCTTCTTGCCACGGCTGTTTTCTTATCTCTGCGAGCCGAAGGGACACACACACACATACATACACACACACTCACAAACACACACACACACACACGCACGCGCACACGCACACACACATACACTCACACACACACAAACACGCCCACACGCACACACACATACATTCTTCACCTCTCGACTCCTACCTATTAGTCGCCTCTTACGATAGGCAGGGCCTTCTTGCCTTGGCCGTCTTCTTATCACTGCAAGCCGAACGGACACACACACATACTCACACACGCACACACACACGCACACACGCACACACACATACACTTTTCACCTCTCGACTCCTACTTATTAGTCGCCCACTCTTCGCCTCTCGACTCCTATCCATTAGTCGCCCCGTACGATTTGCATCGCTTTCTTGCCACGGCTGTTTTCTTATCTCTGCGAGCCGAAGGGACACACACACATACATACACACACACTCACAAACACACACACACGCACGCACACACGCACACACACATACACTCACACACACACAAACACGCCCACACGCACACACACATACATTCTTCACCTCTCGACTCCTACCCATTAGTCGCCTCTTACGATAGGCAGGGACTTCTTGCCACGGCCGTGTTCTTATCTCTGCAAGCCGAACGGACACATACACATACTCACACACGCACACACACACGCACACACGCACACACACATACACTCTTCACCTCTCGACTCCTACCTATTAGTCGCCCCTTACAACTGGCAGAGTCTTCTTGCCTTGGCCGTATTCTTACCTCTGCAAGCCAGACGGACACACACACATACACACACACACGCACACACACGCACACACGCACACACACACACATACACTCTTCACCTCTCGACCCCTACCCATTAGTCGCCTCTTACGACAGGCAGGGCCTTCCTGCCACGGCCATGTTCTTATCTCTGCGAGCCGACCGGACACACACACTCACACACACACATACAAGAACACACACACACACGCACGCACACACGCGCACACACACATATACACTCTCCACCTTTCGACTCCTATCCATTAGTCGCCTCTTAAGACAGGCATGACCTTCTTGCCACGGACGTATTCTTATCTCTGCAAGCCGAACGGACACACACATACTCACACACGCACACACACGCACACACGTACACACACACATACACTCTTCACCTCTCGACTCCTACCCATTAGTCGCCTCTTACGACAGGCAGGGACTTCTTGCCACGGCCGTGTTCTCATTTCAGCGAGCCGACCGGACACACACACACACGCACACACAAAAACACGCACACAGGCACAAACGCACACACGCAAACGCACACGCACACGCACACACTCTCCACCTCTCGAGTCCTATCCATTAGTCGCCTCTTAAGACAGGCAGAGCCTTCTTGCAACGAACGCATTCTTATCTCTGCGAGCCGAAAGGACACGCACACACACTCACACACAAACACACACACGCAAGCACACATACACTATTCACCTCTCGACTTCTACCCATTATTCTCCTCTTACGACAGGCAGGGACTTCTTGCCACGGCCGTGTTCTTATCTCTGCAAGCCGAACGGACACACACACACGCACACACAAACACACACACACACACGCACACACGCACACACACGCACCCACGCACACGCACACGCACACGCACACGCACACGCACACACTCTCCACCTCTCGACTCCTATCCATTAGCCGCCTCTTAAGACAGGTAGGGCCTTCTTGCCACGGCCGTAATCTTATCTCTGCGAGCCGAGCGGACAAACACACACACTCACACACACACACACACATACACTCTTCACCTCTCGACCCCTACCTTTTAGTCGCCTCTTACGAGAGGCAGGGCCTTCTTGCCCCGGCCGTATTCATATCTCTGCAAGCCGAACGGACACACACACTCATACACACACACTCACACACGCACAAACACACATACACGCACAGACGCACACAAACATACACTCTTCACCTCTCGACTCCTACCCATTAGTCGCCTCTTACGACAGGCAAGGCCTTCTTGCCTCGGCCGTATTCTTATCTCTGCAAGCCGAACGGACACATACACACGCACACACACAAAAACACTTTTCACCTCTCGACTCCTACACATTAGTTGCCTCTTACGACAGGCATGGCCATCTTGCCTCGGCCGTATTCTAATCTCTGCGAGCCGAATGGACACACACATACATACACACACACTTACACACGCACAAACACACACACACCCACACACGCACACACACACACACATACACTATTCACCTTTCGACTCCTACCTATTAGTCGCCCCTTACAAGAGAGAGGGCCTTCTTGCCTTATCCGTATTCTTATCTCTGCAAGCCAAACAGACACACACACATACACACACACTTACACACGCACACACACGCACACACGCACACACACACACATACACTCTTCACCTCTCGACTCCTACCAATTAGTTGCCACTTACGACAGGCAGGGCCTTCTTGCCTCGGCCGTATTCTTATCTCTGTAAGCCGAACGGACACACACACACTCACACACACACGCACGCACACACGCACACACACGCACACACACACACACACACAAATACACTCTTCACCTCTCGACTCCTACCCATTAGTCGCCATTTACGACAGGCAGGGCCTTCTTGCCTCGGCCGTATTCTTATCTCTGCAAGCCGAACGGACACACACACACAGACGCACGCACACACGCACACACACGCACACACGCACACACACATACACTCTTCACCTCTCGACTCCTACCCATTAGTCGCCTCTTAACGACAGGCAGTGCCTTCTTGCCACGGCCGTGTTCTCATCTCTGCGAGCCGACCGGACACACACACACACACTGACACACACACATATACACACACACTCACACACGCACGCACACAAGCACACACATACATACACTCTTCACCTCTCGACTCCTACCCATTATTCTCCTCTTACGACAGGCAGGGACTTCTTGCCACGGCCGTGTTCTTATCTCTGCAAGTCAAACGGACACACACACACTCACACACACACACACGCACACGCACCCGCACACGCACACACTCTCCACCTCTCGACTCCTATCCATTAGTCGCCTCTTACGACAGGCATGGCCTTCTTGCCACCGCTTTTTTCTTATCTCTGCGAGCGAAGGGACACACACACACACACATACACACACACACTCACACACACATGCACACACGCACGCACACCCGCACACACACATACACTCACACACACACAAACACGCACATACGCACACACATACACTCTTCACCTCTCGACTCCTACCCATTAGTCGCCTCTTACGAAAGGCAGGGCCTTCTTGCCACGGCCGTGTTCTTATCTCTGAGAGCCGACTGGACACACACACACACTCACACACGCACACACACGCACACACGCACTTACACACATACACTCTTCACCACTCGACTCCTACGCATTAGTCGCCGCTTACGACAGGCAGGGCCTTCTTGGCACGGCCGTGTTCTCATTTCAGCGAGCTGACCGGACACACACACACACGCACACACAAACACACGCACACAGGCACAAACGCACACACGCAAACGCACACGCACACGCACACACTCTCCACCTCTCGAGTCCTATCCATTAGTCGCCTCTTAAGACGGGCAGAGCCTTCTTGCAACGAACGCATTCTTATCTCTGCGAGCCGAAAGGACACACACACACACTCACACACAAACACACACACGCAAGCACACATACACTATTCACCTCTCGACTTCGGCCCATTATTCTCCTCTTACGACAGGCAGGGACTTCTTGCCACGGCCGTGTTCTTATCTCTGCAAGCCGAACGGACACACACACACGCACACACAAACACACACACACACGCACACACGCACACACACGCACCCATGCACACGCACACGCACACGCACACACTCTCCACCTCTCGACTCCTATCCATTAGCCGCCTCTTAAGACAGGTAGGGCCTTCTTGCCACGGCCGTAATCTTATCTCTGCGAGCCGAGCGGACAAACAAACACACATACACGCACACACGCACACACACATACACTCTTCACCTCTCGACTCCTACCTATTAGTCGCCTCTTACGATAGGCAGGGCCTTCTTGCCTCGGTTGTGCTCTTATCTCCGCAAGCCGAACTAACAAACACACATACTCACACACGCACACACGCACACACGCATACACACATACACTCTTCACCTCTCGACTCCTACTTATTAGTCGCCCCTTACAAGAGGCAGGGCTTTCTTGCCTCGGCCGTATTCTTATCTCTGCAAGCCAAACAGACACAAACATATACACACGCACACACGCACACACACGCACACACGCACACACACACACACATACACTCTTCACCTCTCGACTCCTACCCGTTAGTTGCCTCTTAACGACAGGCAGTGCCTTCTTGCCACGGCCGTGTTCTCATCTCTGCGAGCCGACCGGACACACACACACACACTGACACACACACATACACACACACACTCACACACGCACGCACACACGCACACACACACATACACTCTTCACCTCTCGACTCCTACCCATTATTCTCCTCTTACGACAGGCAGGGACTTCTTGCCACGGCCGTGTTTTTATTTCTGCAAGCCAAACGGACACACACACACACACACGCACACACACACACGCACACGCACACGCACACGCACACGCACACGCACACACTCTCCACCTCTCGACTCCTATCCATTAGTCGCCTCTTACGACAGGCATGGCCTTCTTGCCACCGCTTTTTTCTTATCTCTGCGAGCGAAGGGACACACACACACACATACACACACACACTCACACACACACACGCACATACGCACGCACACACGTACACACACATACATTCTTCACCTCTCTAATCCTAACTATTAGTCGCCTCTCACGACAGGCAGGGCCTTCTTGCCTCGGCCGTGTTCTTATTTCTGCAAGACGAACGGACACACACACATACTCACACACTCACACACACACGCACACACGCACACACACACATACACTCTTCACCTCTCTACTCCTACCTATTAGTCGCCTATTACGATAGGCAGGGCCTGCTTGCCTCGGTCGTGTTCTTATTTCTGCAAGCCGAACTAATACACACACATACTCACACACGCACACACACACACGCACACACGCACACACACACACATACACTCTTCACATTTCGACTCCTACTTATTAGTCGCCCATTACAAGAGGCAGGGCCTTCTTGCCTCTGCCGTATTTTTATCTCTGCAAGCCAAACAGACACACACACATACACACACACTTACACACGCACCCACACGCACACACTCTCCACCTCTCGACTCCTATTCATTAGTCGCCTCTTAAGACAGGCAGGGCCTTCTTGCCACAAACGTATACCTATCTCTGCGAGCCGAACGGACACACACACACACACTTGCACACATACACACACACACATACACGCTTCACCTCTCGACTCCTATCCCTTAGTCGCTTCTTACAGCAAGCATGGCCTTCTTGCCACGGACGTATTCTTATCTCTGCGAGCCGAAGGGATACACACACACATACACACACACACACACACACACACACGCACACACGCACACACACACATACACTCTTCACCTCTTGACTCCTACCTATTAGTCGCCTCTTCCGATAGGCAGGGCCTTCTTGCCTCGGTCGTGCTCTTATCTCTGCAAGCCGAACGGACACACACACTCACACACAAATACACACACACACTCACACATGCACACACACGCACACACGCACACTCACCCACACATACACTCTTCACCTCCCGACTCCTACCCATTAGTCGCCTCTTACGACAGGCAGGGCGTTCTTGCCACGGCCGTGTTCGTATCTCTGCGAGCCGACTGGACACACACACTCACACACACAAATACACACACACACTCACACATGCACACACACGCACACACGCACACTCACACACACATACACTCTTCACCTCTCGACTCCTACCCATTAGTCGCCTCTTACGACAGGCAGGGCCTTCTTGCCACGGCCGTGTTCGTATCTCTGCGAGCCGACTGGACACACACACTCACACACACAAATACACACACACACTCACACATGCACACACACGCACACACGCACACTCACACACACATACACTCTTCACCTCTCGACTTCTACCCATTAGTCGCCTCTTACGACAGGCAGGGCTTTCTTGCCACGGCCGTGTTCTTATCTCTGCGAGCCGACTGGACACACACACACTCACACATACAAATACACACACACACTCACACACGCACACACACGCACACTCACACACACATACACTCTTCACCTCCCGACTCCTACCCATTAGTCGCCTCTTACGACAGGCAGGGCCTTCTTGCCACGGCCGTGTTCGTATCTCTGCGAGCCGACTGGACACACACACTCACACACACAAATACACACACACACTCACACATGCACACACACGCACACACGCACACTCACACACACATACACTCTTCACCTCTCGACTCCTACCCATTAGTCGCCTCTTACGACAGGCAGGGCCTTCTTGCCACGGCCGTGTTCGTATCTCTGCGAGCCGACTGGACACACACACTCACACACACAAATACACACACACACTCACACATGCACACACACGCACACACGCACACTCACACACACATACACTCTTTACCTCTCGACTTCTACCCATTAGTCGCCTCTTACGACAGGCAGGGCCTTCTTGCCTCGGTCGTGTTTTTATCTCTGCAAGCCGAACTAACACACACACATACTCACACACGCACACACACACGCACACACGCACACACACATACACTTTTCACCTCTCGACTCCTACTTATTAGTCGCCCACTTTTCACCTCTCGACTCCTACTTATTAGTCGCCCACTCTTCGCCTCTCGACTCCTATCCATTAGTCGCCCACACACACACACACACGCACACACGCACACACACGCACCCACGCACACGCACACGCACACGCACACGCACACGCACACACTCTCCACCTCTCGACTCCTATCCATTAGCCGCCTCTTAAGACAGGTAGGGCCTTCTTGCCACGGCCGTAATCTTATCTCTGCGAGCCGAGCGGACAAACACACACACTCACACACACACACACATACACTCTTCACCTCTCGACCCCTACCTTTTAGTCGCCTCTTACGATAGGCAGGGCCTTCTTGCCTCGGTCGTGTTTTTATCTCTGCAAGCCGAACTAACACACACACATACTCACACACGCACACACACACGCACACACGCACACACACATACACTTTTCACCTCTCGACTCCTACTTATTAGTCGCCCACTTTTCACCTCGCGACTCCTACTTATTAGTCGCCCACTCTTCGCCTCTCGACTCCTATCCATTAGTCGCCCACACACACACACACGCACACACGCACACACACGCACCCACGCACACGCACACGCACACGCACACGCACACGCACACACTCTCCACCTCTCGACTCCTATCCATTAGCCGCCTCTTAAGACAGGTAGGGCCTTCTTGCCACGGCCGTAATTTATCTCTGCGAGCCGAGCGGACAAACACACACACGCACACACGCACACAAACATTCACTCTTCACCTCTCGACTCCTACCCATTAGTCGCCTCTTACGACAGGCAAGGCCTTCTTGCCTCGGCCGTATTCTTATCTCTGCAAGCCGAACGGACACATACACACGCACACACACGCACACACACAAAAACACTTTTCACCTCTCGACTCCTACCCATTAGTTGCCTCTTACGACAGGCATGGCCTTCTTGCCTCGGCCGTATTCTAATCTCTGCGAGCCGAATGGACACACACATACATACACACACACTTACACACGCACAAACACACACACACCCACACACGCACACACACACACACACATACACTATTCACCTTTCGACTCCTACCTATTAGTCGCCCCTTACAAGAGAGAGGGCCTTCTTGCCTCGGCCGTATTCTTATCTCTGCAAGCCAAACAGACACACACACATACACACACACTTACACACGCACACACACGCACACACACGCACACTCACACACACATACACTCTTCACCACTCGACTCCTACCCATTAGTCGCCTCTTACGACAGGCAGGGCCTTCTTGCCACGGCCGTGTTCGTATCTCTGCGAGCCGACTGGACACACACACTCACACACACAAATACACACACACACTCACACATGCACACACACGCACACACGCACACTCACACACACATACACTCTTCACCTCTCGACTCCTACCCATTAGTCGCCTCTTACGACAGGCAGGGCCTTCTTGCCACGGCCGCGTTCTTATCTCTGCGAGCCGACTGGACACACACACACTCACACACACAAATACACACACACACTCACACACGCACACACACGCACACTCACACACACATACACTCTTCACCTCTCGACTCCTACCCATTAGTCGCCTCTTACGAAAGGCAGGCCCTTCTTGCCACGGCCGTGTTCTTATATCTGAGAGCCGACTGGACACACACACACTCACACACGCACACACACGCACACACGCACTTACACACATACACTCTTCACCTCTCGACTCCTACGCATTAGTCGCCGCTTACGACAGGCAGGGCCTTCTTGGCACGGACGTGTCCTTATCACTGCGAGCCGACCGGACACACACACTCACACACGCACACACACACGCACACACGCACACACACACGTACACTCTTCACCTCTCGACTCCTACCCATTAGTTTCCCCTTACGACAGGCAGGCCTTCTTGCCTCGGCCGTATTCTAATCTCTGCGAGCCGAATGGACACGCATACATACACACACACACTTACACACGCACAAACACACACACACCCACACACGCACACACACACACACACATACACTCTTCTCCTCTCGACTCCTACCAATTAGTCGCCACTTACGACAGGCAGGGCCCTCTTGCCTTGGCCGTATTCTTATCTCTGCAAGCCGAACGGACACATACACACTCACACACACAAGCACGCACACACGCACACACACGCACACACACAAAAACACTTTTCACCTCTCGACTCCTACCAATTAGTCGCCACTTACGACAGGCAGGGCATTCTTGCCTCGGCCGTATTCTTATCTCTGCAAGCCGAACGGACATATACACACTCACACACACACGCACGCACACACGCACACACACGCACACACACACACAAATACATTCTTCACCTCTCGACTCCTACCCATTAGTCGCCTCTTACGACAGGCATTGCCTTGTTGCCTCGGCCGTATTCTAATCTCTGCGAGCCGAATGGACACACACAAACATACACACACACACTTACACACGCACAAACACACACACACCCACACACGCACACACTCACGTACTCTCTTCACCTCTCGACTCCTACCAATTAGTCGCCACTTACGACAGGCAGGGACTTCTTGCCACGGCCGTGTTCTTATCTCTGCGAGCCGAAAGGACACACACACACACACACGCACACACAAACACACGCACACAGGCACACACGCACACACGCACACGTACACGCACACGCACACACTCTCCACCTCTCGACTAATATCCATTAGTCGCCTCTTACGATAGGCAGGGACTTCTTGCCACGGCCGTGTTCTTATCTCTGCAAGCCGAACGGACACACACACATACTCACACACGCACACACACACGCACACACGCACACACACATACACTCTTCACCTCTCGACTCCTACCTATTAGTCGCCCCTTACAACTGGCAGGGTCTTCTTGCCTTGGCCGTATTCTTACCTCTGCAAGCCAGACGGACACACACACAGACACACACACACGCACACACACGCACACACGCACACACACACATACACTCTTCACCTCTCGACCCCTACCCATTAGTCGCCTCTTACGACAGGCAGGGCCTTCCTGCCACGGCCATGTTATTATCTCTGCGAGCCGACCGGACACACACACTCACACACACAAATACAAGAACACACACACACGCACGCACACACGCGCACACACACATATACACTCTCCACCTTTCGACTCCTATCCATTAGTCGCCTCTTAAGACAGGCATGACCTTCTTGCCACGGACGTATTCTTATCTCTGCAAGCCGAACGGACACACACACATACTCACACACGCACACACACACGCACACACGTACACACACACATACACTCTTCACCTCTCGACTCCTACCCATTAGTCGCCTCTTACGACAGGCAGGGACTTCTTGCCACGGCCGTGTTCTCATTTCAGCGAGCCGACCGGACACACACACACACGCACACACAAACACACGCACACAGGCACAAACGCACACACGCAAACGCACACGCACACGCACACACTCTCCACCTCTCGAGTCCTATCCATTAGTCGCCTCTTAAGACAGGCAGAGCCTTCTTGCAACGAACGCATTCTTATCTCTGCGAGCCGAAAGGACACGCACACACACTCACACACAAACACACACACGCAAGCACACATACACTATTCACCTCTCGACTTCTACCCATTATTCTCCTCTTACGACAGGCAGGGACTTCTTGCCACGGCCGTGTTCTTATCTCTGCAAGCCGAACGGACACACACACACGCACACACAAACACACACACACACACACACGCACACACGCACACACACGCACCCACGCACACGCACACGCACACGCACACGCACACGCACACACTCTCCACCTCTCGACTCCTATCCATTAGCCGCCTCTTAAGACAGGTAGGGCCTTCTTGCCACGGCCGTAATCTTATCTCTGCGAGCCGAGCGGACAAACACACACACTCACACACACACACACATACACTCTTCACCTCTCGACCCCTACCTTTTAGTCGCCTCTTACGAGAGGCAGGGCCTTCTTGCCCCGGCCGTATTCATATCTCTGCAAGCCGAACGGACACACACACTCATACACACACACTCACACACGCACAAACACACATACACGCACACACGCACACAAACATACACTCTTCACCTCTCGACTCCTACCCATTAGTCGCCTCTTACGACAGGCAAGGCCTTCTTGCCTCGGACGTATTCTTATCTCTGCAAGCCGAACGGACACATACACACGCACACACACGCACACACACAAAAACACTTTTCACCTCTCGACTCCTACCCATTAGTTGCCTCTTACGACAGGCATGGCCTTCTTGCCCCGGCCGTATTCTAATCTCTGCGAGCCGAATGGACACACACATACATACACACACACTTACACACGCACAAACACACACACACCCACACACGCACACACACACACATACACTATTCACCTTTCGACTCCTACCTATTAGTCGCCCCTTACAAGAGAGAGGGCCTTCTTGCCTCGGCCGTATTCTTATCTCTGCAAGCCAAACAGACACACACACATACACACACACTTACACACGCACACACACGCACACAAGCACACACACACATACACTCTTCACCTCTTGACTCCTACCAATTAGTCGCCACTTACGACAGGCAGGGCCTTCTTGCCTCGGCCGTATTCTTATCTCTGCAAGCCGAACGGACACACACACACTCACACACACACGCACGCACACACGCACACACACGCACACACACACACACAAATACACTCTTCACCTCTCGACTCCTACCCATTAGTCGCCATTTACGACAGGCAGGGCCTTCTTGCCTCGGCCGTATTCTTATCTCTGCAAGCCGAACGGACACACACACACTCACACACAGACGCACGCACACACGCACACACACGCACACACGCACACACACACATACATTCTTCACCTCTCGACTCCTACCCATTAGTCGCCTCTTAACGACAGGCAGTGCCTTCTTGCCACGGCCGTGTTCTCATCTCTGCGAGCCGACTGGACACACACACACACACTGACACACACACATACACACACACACTCACACACGCACGCACACACGCACACACATACATACACTCTTCACCTCTCGACTCCTACCCATTATTCTCCTCTTACGACAGGCAGGGACTTCTTGCCACGGCCGTGTTCTTATCTCTGCAAGCCAAACGGACACACACACACTCACACACACACACACGCACACGCACCCGCACACGCACACACTCTCCACCTCTCGACTCCTATCCATTAGTCGCCTCTTACGACAGGCATGGCCTTCTTGCCACCGCTTTTTTCTTATCTCTGCGAGCGAAGGGACACACACACACACACATACACACACACACTCACACACACATGTACACACGCACGCACACACGCACACACACATACACTCACACACACACAAACACGCACATACGCACACACATACACTCTTCACCACTCGACTCCTACGCATTAGTCGCCGCTTACGACAGGCAGGGCCTTCTTGGCACGGACGTGTCCTTATCACTGCGAGCCGACCGGACACACACACTCACACACGCACACACACACGCACACACGCACACACACACACACACACATACACTTTTCACCTCTCGACTCCTACCCATTATTCTCCTATTACGACAGGCAGGGACTTCTTGCCACGGCCGTGTTCTTATCTCTGCAAGCCGAACGGACACACACACACGCACACACAAACACACACACACACGCACACACGCACACACACGCACCCATGCACACGCACACGCACACGCACACACTCTCCACCTCTCGACTCCTATCCATTAGCCGCCTCTTAAGACAGGTAGGGCCTTCTTGCCACGGCCGTAATCTTATCTCTCCGAGCCGAGCGGACAAACAAACACACTCACATACACACACACACACACACATACACTCTTCACCTCTCGACCCCTACCTTTTAGTCGCCTCTAACGAGAGGCAGGGCCTTCTTGCCCCGGCCGTATTCATATCTCTGCAAGCCGAACGGACACACACACTCATACACACACACTCACACACGCACAAACACACATACACGCACACACGCACACACACATACACTCTTCACCTCTCGACTCCTACCTATTAGTCGCCTCTTACGATAGGCAGGGCCTTCTTGCCTCGGTTGTGCTCTTATCTCCGCAAGCCGAACTAACAAACACACATACTCACACACGCACACACGCACACACGCATACACACATACACTCTTCACCTCTCGACTCCTACTTATTAGTCGCCCCTTACAAGAGGCAGGGCTTTCTTGCCTCGGGCGTATTCTTATCTCTGCAAGCCAAACAGACACAAACATATACACACACACACGCACACACACGCACACACGCACACACACACACACATACACTCTTCACCTCTCGACTCCTACCCGTTAGTTGCCTCTTAACGACAGGCAGTGCCTTCTTGCCACGGCCGTGTTCTCATCTCTGCGAGCCGACCGGACACACACACACACACTGACACACACACATACACACACACACTCACACACGCACGCACACACGCACACACACACATACACTCTTCACCTCTCGACTCCTACCCATTATTCTCCTCTTACGACAGGCAGGGACTTCTTGCCACGGCCGTGTTTTTATCTCTGCAAGCCAAACGGACACACACACACACACGCACACACACACACACGCACACGCACACGCACACGCACACACTCTCCACCTCTCGACTCCTATCCATTAGTCGCCTCTTACGACAGGCATGGCCTTCTTGCCACCGCTTTTTTCTTATCTCTGCGAGCGAAGGGACACACACACACACATACACACACACACTCACACACACACACGCACATACGCACGCACACACGTACACACACATACATTCTTCACCTCTCTAATCCTAACTATTAGTCGCCTCTCACGACAGGCAGGGCCTTCTTGCCTCGGCCGTGTTCTTATTTCTGCAAGACGAACGGACACACACACATACTCACACACTCACACACACACGCACACACGCACACACACACACACATACACTCTTCACCTCTCTACTCCTACCTATTAGTCGCCTATTACGATAGGCAGGGCTTGCTTGCCTCGGTCGTGTTCTTATTTCTGCAAGCCGAACTAATACACACACATACTCACACACGCACACACACACACACGCACACACGCACACACACACATACACTCTTCACATTTCGACTCCTACTTATTAGTCGCCCATTACAAGAGGCAGGGCCTTCTTGCCTCTGCCGTATTTTTATCTCTGCAAGCCAAACAGACACACACACATACACACACACTTACACACGCACCCACACGCACACACTCTCCACCTCTCGACTCCTATCCATTAGTAGCCTCTTAAGACAAGCATGGCCTTCTTGCCACGGACGTATTCTTATCTCTGCGAGCCAAAGGGATACACACACACATACACACACACACACACGCACACACGCACACACACACATACACTCTTCACCTCTTGACTCCTACCTATTAGTCGCCTCTTCCGATAGGCAGGGCCTTCTTGCCTCGGTCGTGCTCTTATCTCTGCAAGCCGAACGGACACACACACTCACACACAAATACACACACACACTCACACATGCACACACACGCACACACGCACACACACACACATACACTCTTCACCTCTTGACTCCTACCCATTAGTCGCCTCTTACGACAGGCAGGGCCTTCTTGCCACGGCCGTGTTCGTATCTCTGCGAGCCGACTGGACACACACACTCACACACACAAATACACACACACACTCACACATGCACACACACGCACACACGCACACTCACACACACATACACTCTTCACCTCTCGACTCCTACCCATTAGTCGCCTCTTACGACAGGCAGGGCCTTCTTGCCACGGCCGTGTTCGTATCTCTGCGAGCCGACTGGACACACACACTCACACACACAAATACACACACACACTCACACATGCACACACACGCACACACGCACACTCACACACACATACACTCTTCACCTCTCGACTTCTATCCATTAGTCGCCTCTTACGACAGGCAGGGCCTTCTTGCCACGGCCGTGTTCTTATCTCTGCGAGCCGACTGGACACACACACACTCACACACACAAATACACACACACACTCACACACGCACACACACGCACACTCACACACACATACACTCTTCACCACTCGACTCCTACGCATTAGTCGCCGCTTACGACAGGCAGGGCCTTCTTGGCACGGCCGTGTTCTCATTTCAGCGAGCTGACCGGACACACACACACACGCACACACAAACACACGCACACAGGCACAAACGCACACACGCAAACGCACACGCACACGCACACACTCTCCACCTCTCGAGTCCTATCCATTAGTCGCCTCTTAAGACGGGCAGAGCCTTCTTGCAACGAACGCATTCTTATCTCTGCGAGCCGAAAGGACACACACACACACTCACACACAAACACACACACGCAAGCACACATACACTATTCACCTCTCGACTTCGGCCCATTATTCTCCTCTTACGACAGGCAGGGACTTCTTGCCACGGCCGTGTTCTTATCTCTGCAAGCCGAACGGACACACACACACGCACACACAAACACACACACACGCACACACGCACACACACGCACCCATGCACACGCACACGCACACGCACACACTCTCCACCTCTCGACTCCTATCCATTAGCCGCCTCTTAAGACAGGTAGGGCCTTCTTGCCACGGCCGTAATCTTATCTCTGCGAGCCGAGCGGACAAACAAACACACATACACGCACACACGCACACACACATACACTCTTCACCTCTCGACTCCTACCTATTAGTCGCCTCTTACGATAGGCAGGGCCTTCTTGCCTCGGTTGTGCTCTTATCTCCGCAAGCCGAACTAACAAACACACATACTCACACACGCACACACGCACACACGCATACACACATACACTCTTCACCTCTCGACTCCTACTTATTAGTCGCCCCTTACAAGAGGCAGGGCTTTCTTGCCTCGGCCGTATTCTTATCTCTGCGAGCCGACCGGACACACACACACACTGACACACACACATACACACACACACTCACACACGCACGCACACACGCACACACACACATACACTCTTCACCTCTCGACTCCTACCCGTTAGTTGCCTCTTAACGACAGGCAGTGCCTTCTTGCCACGGCCGTGTTCTCATCTCTGCGAGCCGACCGGACACACACACACACTGACACACACACATACACACACACACTCACACACGCACGCACACACGCACACACACACATACACTCTTCACCTCTCGACTCCTACCCATTATTCTCCTCTTACGACAGGCAGGGACTTCTTGCCACGGCCGTGTTTTTATTTCTGCAAGCCAAACGGACACACACACACACACACGCACACACACACACGCACACGCACACGCACACGCACACACTCTCCACCTCTCGACTCCTATCCATTAGTCGCCTCTTACGACAGGCATGGCCTTCTTGCCACCGCTTTTTTCTTATCTCTGCGAGCGAAGGGACACACACACACACATACACACACACACTCACACACACACACGCACATACGCACGCACACACGTACACACACATACATTCTTCACCTCTCTAATCCTAACTATTAGTTGCCTCTCACGACAGGCAGGGCCTTCTTGCCTCGGCCGTGTTCTTATTTCTGCAAGACGAACGGACACACACACATACTCACACACTCACACACACACGCACACACGCACACACGCACAC
Organism: Diabrotica undecimpunctata; assembly: GCF_040954645.1. NCBI lineage: Eukaryota > Metazoa > Arthropoda > Insecta > Coleoptera > Chrysomelidae > Diabrotica > Diabrotica undecimpunctata. The sequence continues at coordinate 2,311,256 of NW_027311887.1, read as the reverse complement.
ACACACATACACTCTTCACCTCTCTACTCCTACCTATTAGTCGCCTATTACGATAGGCAGGGCCTGCTTGCCTCGGTCGTGTTCTTATTTCTGCAAGCCGAACTAATACACACACATACTCACAAACGCACACACACACACGCACACACGCACACACACACACATACACTCTTCACATTTCGACTCCTACTTATTAGTCGCCCATTACAAGAGGCAGGGCCTTCTTGCCTCTGCCGTATTTTTATCTCTGCAAGCCAAACAGACACACACACATACACACACACTTACACACGCACCCACACGCACACACTCTCCACCTCTCGACTCCTATCCATTAGTCGCCTCTTAAGACAGGCAGGGCCTTCTTGCCACAAACGTATACCTATCTCTGCGAGCCGAACGGACACACACACACACACTTGCACACATACACACACACACATACACGCTTCACCTCTCGACTCCTATCCCTTAGTCGCTTCTTACAGCAAGCATGGCCTTCTTGCCACGGACGTATTCTTATCTCTGCGAGCCGAAGGGATACACACACACATACACACACACACACACACACGCACACACGCACACACACACATACACTCTTCACCTCTTGACTCCTACCTATTAGTCGCCTCTTCCGATAGGCAGGGCCTTCTTGCCTCGGTCGTGCTCTTATCTCTGCAAGCCGAACGGACACACACACTCACACACAAATACACACACACACTCACACATGCACACACACGCACACACGCACACTCACCCACACATACACTCTTCACCTCCCGACTCCTACCCATTAGTCGCCTCTTACGACAGGCAGGGCGTTCTTGCCACGGCCGTGTTCGTATCTCTGCGAGCCGACTGGACACACACACTCACACACACAAATACACACACACACTCACACATGCACACACACGCACACACGCACACTCACACACACATACACTCTTCACCTCTCGACTCCTACCCATTAGTCGCCTCTTACGACAGGCAGGGCCTTCTTGCCACGGCCGTGTTCGTATCTCTGCGAGCCGACTGGACACACACACTCACACACACAAATACACACACACACTCACACATGCACACACACGCACACACGCACACTCACACACACATACACTCTTCACCTCTCGACTTCTACCCATTAGTCGCCTCTTACGACAGGCAGGGCCTTCTTGCCACGGCCGTGTTCTTATCTCTGCGAGCCGACTGGACACACACACACTCACACACACAAATACACACACACACACTCACACACGCACACACACGCACACTCACACACACATACACTCTTCACCTCCCGACTCCTACCCATTAGTCGCCTCTTACGACAGGCAGGGCCTTCTTGCCACGGCCGTGTTCGTATCTCTGCGAGCCGACTGGACACACACACTCACACACACAAATACACACACACACTCACACATGCACACACACGCACACACGCACACTCACACACACATACACTCTTCACCTCTCGACTCCTACCCATTAGTCGCCTCTTACGACAGGCAGGGCCTTCTTGCCACGGCCGTGTTCGTATCTCTGCGAGCCGACTGGACACACACACTCACACACACAAATACACACACACACTCACACATGCACACACACGCACACACGCACACTCACACACACTTACACTCTTCACCTCTCGACTTCTACCCATTAGTCGCCTCTTACGACAGGCAGGGCCTTCTTGCCTCGGTCGTGTTTTTATCTCTGCAAGCCGAACTAACACACACACATACTCACACACGCACACACACACGCACACACGCACACACACATACACATTTCACCTCTCGACTCCTACTTATTAGTCGCCCACTTTTCACCTCTCGACTCCTACTTATTAGTCGCCCACTCTTCGCCTCTCGACTCATATCCATTAGTCGCCCACACACACACACACACACACGCACACACGCACACACACGCACCCACGCACACGCACACGCACACGCACACGCACACGCACACACTCTCCACCTCTCGACTCCTATCCATTAGCCGCCTCTTAAGACAGGTAGGGCCTTCTTGCCACGGCCGTAATCTTATCTCTGCGAGCCGAGCGGACAAACACACACACTCACACACACACACACACATACACTCTTCACCTCTCGACCCCTACCTTTTAGTCGCCTCTTACGATAGGCAGGGCCTTCTTGCCTCGGTCGTGTTTTTATCTCTGCAAGCCGAACTAACACACACACATACTCACACACGCACACACACACGCACACACGCACACACACATACACTTTTCACCTCTCGACTCCTACTTATTAGTCGCCCACTTTTCACCTCGCGACTCCTACTTATTAGTCGCCCACTCTTCGCCTCTCGACTCCTATCCATTAGTCGCCCACACACACACACACGCACACACGCACACACACGCACCCACGCACACGCACACGCACACGCACACGCACACACTCTCCACCTCTCGACTCCTATCCATTAGCCGCCTCTTAAGACAGGTAGGGCCTTCTTGCCACGGCCGTAATTTATCTCTGCGAGCCGAGCGGACAAACACACACACGCACACACGCACACAAACATTCACTCTTCACCTCTCGACTCCTACCCATTAGTCGCCTCTTACGACAGGCAAGGCCTTCTTGCCTCGGCCGTATTCTTATCTCTGCAAGCCGAACGGACACATACACACGCACACACACGCACACACACAAAAACACTTTTCACCTCTCGACTCCTACCCATTAGTTGCCTCTTACGACAGGCATGGCCTTCTTGCCTCGGCCGTATTCTAATCTCTGCGAGCCGAATGGACACACACATACATACACACACACTTACACACGCACAAACACACACACACCCACACACGCACACACACACACACACACATACACTATTCACCTTTCGACTCCTACCTATTAGTCGCCCCTTACAAGAGAGAGGGCCTTCTTGCCTCGGCCGTATTCTTATCTCTGCAAGCCAAACAGACACACACACATACACACACACTTACACACGCACACACACGCACACACACGCACACTCACACACACATACACTCTTCACCACTCGACTCCTACCCATTAGTCGCCTCTTACGACAGGCAGGGCCTTCTTGCCACGGCCGTGTTCGTATCTCTGCGAGCCGACTGGACACACACACTCACACACACAAATACACACACACACTCACACATGCACACACACGCACACACGCACACTCACACACACATACACTCTTCACCTCTCGACTCCTACCCATTAGTCGCCTCTTACGACAGGCAGGGCCTTCTTGCCACGGCCGTGTTCTTATCTCTGCGAGCCGACTGGACACACACACACTCACACACACAAATACACACACACACTCACACACGCACACACACGCACACTCACACACACATACACTCTTCACCTCTCGACTCCTACCCATTAGTCGCCTCTTACGAAAGGCAGGGCCTTCTTGCCACGGCCGTGTTCTTATCTCTGAGAGCCGACTGGACACACACACACTCACACACGCACACACACGCACACACGCACTTACACACATACACTCTTCACCTCTCGACTCCTACGCATTAGTCGCCGCTTACGACAGGCAGGGCATTCTTGCCTCGGCCGTATTTTTATCTCTGCAAGCCGAACGGACACATACACACTCACACACACACGCACGCACACACGCACACACACGCACACAAACACACAAATACATTCTTCACCTCTCGACTCCTACCCATTAGTCGCCTCTTACGACAGGCATTGCCTTGTTGCCTCGGCCGTATTCTAATCTCTGCGAGCCGAATGGACACACACAAACATACACACACACACTTACACACGCACAAACACACACACACCCACACACGCACACACTCACGTACTCTCTTCACCTCTCGACTCCTACCCATTAGTCGCCTCTTACGACAGGCAGGGACTTCTTGCCACGGCCGTGTTCTTATCTCTGCGAGCCGAAAGGACACACACACACACACGCACACACAAACACACGCACACAGGCACACACGCACACACGCACACGTACACGCACACATTCTCCACCTCTCGATTCCTATCCATTAGTCGCCTCTTAAGACAGGCAGGGCCTTCTTGCCACGGACGTATTCTTATCTCTGCGAGCCGAAAGGACACACACACACACACACACGCACACACAAACACACGCACACAGGCACACACGCACACACGTACACGCACACGCACACACTCTCCACCTCTCGACTAATATCCATTAGTCGCCTCTTAAGACAGGCAGGGCGTTCTTGCCTCGGCCGTATTCTTATCTCTGCAAGCCAAACGGACACACACACACACATACACACACACATACTCACACACGCACAAACACACGCACACACACAAAGACACATACACTCTTCACCTCTCGACTCCTATTCATTAGTCGCCTCTTACGACAGGCAGGGACTTCTTGCCACGGCCGTGTTCTTATCTTTGCGAGCCGAACGGACACACACACATACACACACACGCACACTCACGCACACACGCACCCACACACATACTCTCTTCACCTCTCGACTCCTACTTATTAGTCGCCCACTCTTCACATCTCGACTCCTACCCATTAGTCGCCCCGTACGATTTGCATCGCCTTCTTGCCACGGCTGTTTTCTTATCTCTGCGAGCCGAAGGGACACACACACATACATACACACACACTCACAAACACACACACACACACACACGCACGAGCACACGCACACACACATACACTCACACACACACAAAGACGCCCACACGCACACACACATACATTCTTCACCTCTCGACTCCTACCTATTAGTCGCCTCTTACGATAGGCAGGGCCTTCTTGCCTTGGCCGTGTTCTTATCACTGCAAGCCGAACGGACACACACACATACTCACACACGCACACACACACGCACACACGCACACACACATACACTTTTCACCTCTCGACTCCTACTTATTAGTCGACCACTCTTCGCCTCTCGACTCCTATCCATTAGTAGCCCCGTACGATTTGCATCGCTTTCTTGCCACGGCTGTTTTCTTATCTCTGCGAGCCGAAGGGACACACACACATACATACACACACACTCACAAACACACACACACACACACGCACACACGCACACACACATACACACACACAAACACGCCCACACGCACACACACATACATTCTTCACCTCTCGACCCCTACCTTTTAGTCGCCTCTTACGAGAGGCAGGGCCTTCTTGCCCCGGCCGTATTCATATCTCTGCAAGCCGAACGGACACACACACTCATACACACACACTCACACACGCACAAACACACGCACACACACATACACTTTTCACCTCTCGACTCCTACTTATTAGTCGCCCACTTTTCACCTCTCGACTCCTACTTATTAGTCGCCCACTTTTCGCCTCTCGACTCCTATCCATTAGTCGCCCACACACACACACACGCACACACGCACACACACATACACTCACACACACACAAACACGCCCACACGCACACACACATACATTCTTCACCTCTCGACTCCTACCTATTAGTCGCCTCTTACGATAGGCAGGGCCTTCTTGCCTCGGTCGTGTTTTTATCTCTGCAAGCCGAACTAACACACACACATACTCACACACGCACACACACACGCACACACGCACACACACATACACTTTTCACCTCTCGACTCCTACTTATTAGTCGCCCACTTTTCACCTCTCGACTCCTACTTATTAGTCGCCCACTCTTCGCCTCTCGACTCCTATCCATTAGTCGCCCACACACACACACACGCACACACGCACACACACGCACCCACGCACACGCACACGCACACGCACACGCACACGCACACACTCTCCACCTCTCGACTCCTATCCATTAGCCGCCTCTTAAGACAGGTAGGGCCTTCTTACCACGGCCGTAATCTTATCTCTGCGAGCCGAGCGGACAAACACACACACTCACACACACACACACACATACACTCTTCACCTCTCGACCCCTACCTTTTAGTCGCCTCTTACGATAGGCAGGGCCTTCTTGCCTCGGTCGTGTTTTTATCTCTGCAAGCCGAACTAACACACACACATACTCACACACGCACACACACACGCACACACGCACACACACATACACTTTTCACCTCTCGACTCCTACTTATTAGTCGCCCACTTTTCACCTCTCGACTCCTACTTATTAGTCGCCCAGTCTTCGCCTCTCGACTCCTATCCATTAGTCGCCCACACACACACACACACACGCACACACGCACACACACGCACCCACGCACACGCACACGCACACGCACACGCACACACTCTCCACCTCTCGACTCCTATCCATTAGCCGCCTCTTAAGACAGGTAGGGCCTTCTTGCCACGGCCGTAATTTATCTCTGCGAGCCGAGCGGACAAACACACACACGCACACACGCACACAAACATACACTCTTCACCTCTCGACTCCTACCCATTAGTCGCCTCTTACGACAGGCAAGGACTTCTTGCCTCGGCCGTATTCTTATCTCTGCAAGCCGAACGGACACATACACACGCACACACACGCACACACACAAAAACACTTTTCACCTCTCGACTCCTACCCATTAGTTGCCTCTTACGACAGGCATGGCCTTCTTGCCTCGGCCGTATTCTAATCTCTGCGAGCCGAATGGACACACACATACATACACACACACTTACACACGCACAAACACACACAAACCCACACACGCACACACACACACACATACACTATTCACCTTTCGACTCCTACCTATTAGTCGCCCCTTACAAGAGAGAGGGCCTTCTTGCCTCGGCCGTATTCTTATCTCTGCAAGCCAAACAGACACACACACATACACACACACTTACACACGCACACACACGCACACACGCACACACACACATACACTCTTCACCTCTCGACTCCTACCAATTAGTCGCCACTTACGACAGGCAGGGCCTTCTTGCCTCGGCCGTATTCTTATCTCTGCAAGCCGAACGGACACACACACACTCACACACACACGCACACACACGCACACACACACACACACACACACAAATACACTCTTCACCTCTCGACTCCTACCCATTAGTCGCCACTTACGACAGGCAGGGCCTTCTTGCCTCGGCCGTATTCTTATCTCTGCAAGCCGAACGGACACACACACACTCACACACACACGCACGCTCACACGCACACACACGCACACACGCACACACACACATACACTCTTCACCTCTCGACTCCTACCTATTAGTCGCCTCTTACGATAGGCAGGGCCTTCTTGCCTCGGTTGTGCTCTTATCTCTGCAAGCCGAACTAACACACACACATACTCACACACGCACACACGCATACACACATACACTCTTCACCTCTCGACTCCTACTTATTAGTCGCCCCTTACAAGGGGCAGGACCTTCTTGCCTCGGCCGTATTCTTATCTCTGCAAGCCAAACAGACACACACACATACACACACACGCACACACACGCACACACGCACACACACACATACACTCTTCACCTCTCGACTCCTACCCATTAGTCGCCTCTTAACGACAGGCAGTGCCTTCTTGCCACGGCCGTGTTCTCATCTCTGCGAGCCGACCGGACACACACACACACACTGACACACACACATACACACACACACTCACACACGCACGCACACACGCACACACATACATACACTCTTCACCTCTCGACTCCTACCCATTATTCTCCTCTTACGACAGGCAGGGACTTCTTGCCACGGCCGTGTTCTTATCTCTGCAAGCCAAACGGACACACACACACTCACACACACACACACACATACACTCTTCACCTCTCGACCCCTACCTTTTAGTCGCCTCTTACGATAGGCAGGGCCTTCTTGCCTCGGTCGTGTTTTTATCTCTGCAAGCCGAACTAACACACACACATACTCACACACGCACACACACACGCACACACGCACACACACATACACTTTTCACCTCTCGACTCCTACTTATTAGTCGCCCACTTTTCACCTCTCGACTCCTACTTATTAGTCGCCCACTCTTCGCCTCTCGACTCCTATCCATTAGTCGCCCACACACACACACACACGCACACACGCACACACACGCACCCACGCACACGCACACGCACACGCACACGCACACGCACACGCACACACTCTCCACCTCTCGACTCCTATCCATTAGCCGCCTCTTAAGACAGGTAGGGCCTTCTTGCCACGGCCGTAATTTATCTCTGCGAGCCGAGCGGACAAACACACACACGCACACACGCACACAAACATACACTCTTCACCTCTCGACTCCTACCCATTAGTCGCCTCTTACGACAGGCAAGGACTTCTTGCCTCGGCCGTATTCTTATCTCTGCAAGCCGAACGGACACATACACACGCACACACACGCACACACACAAAAACACTTTTCACCTCTCGACTCCTACCCATTAGTTGCCTCTTACGACAGGCATGGCCTTCTTGCCTCGGCCGTATTCTAATCTCTGCGAGCCGAATGGACACACACATACATACACACACACTTACACACGCACAAACACACACACACCCACACACGCACACACACACACACACATACACTATTCACCTTTCGACTCCTACCTATTAGTCGCCCCTTACAAGAGAGAGGGCCTTCTTGCCTCGGCCGTATTCTTATCTCTGCAAGCCAAACAGACACACACATACACACACACTTACACACGCACACACACGC